>NC_088346.1:48557500-48752500 GCF_036884655.1 Musa acuminata AAA Group | reverse complement strand
GATACATGACGACATAATTGAGAGCTTATAGATCCTCTCAGTCAATGAGAGATTTTGATTAAATTTTTGCATCTAATTAGCCAACAAAGATTGCTGCATGTACACAATCCAATGGGTTTGTATGTCATCAGCTGCATAAACACGTAATGTGAGTGAATAAAATGTTCGAAATTGAGAATTTAATCCAAGATTCAACCCCATGTACAGCTAAGAACGATGCCTACTCACATAAAGGCATTTTATGCAACACAAAAACCAACTTGCTCACTAAGGGAAATACATACACAACTATATACTAGTTTTACAAAAGGTGGACCTTCATCTCTGCTTGCTAAATCGACAAGTGTCATCTTTTCAATAAGCTGAAGCATGATGAAGAGACATTCCAAGCAAAAATTACGGGTGCAATCATCAAAGTTGAAGCCTGGATCACCACAGCATGGTTAGATATGAACTTCTAGCAAGTACAAAAGGAAGATGCAAAGGATTTGATACTGGTTGGCAACAAAAAGTTGAGGTGACTTACCAGAATAAAGATGACCAAATTGTTGGCAAGACCTGCAGTGAGCTCATGCATTTGCATCTCATGTTTAATAAAACCTTGTAGCTGAAAGAAATGAACTGACATTTATCAGGTCAAGTTTAAACTTCAAAGACGATGATTAGTAATGCATCTAACAGGGAAAGAATCCAGCATCATGTTAACTAATTGAAGTTTCATCAGCCAAAAGAATTGACCATTATGAACAGAACTAACCTTACCTTGAACTTATCAACCAAAGTCCCTTAGATTGGTCACCGAGAATATTATAGTTTGGTAGCATTGGTTCCAGTGTAAAGGTATTCTCACTCCAGACTTTCAACATTAAGGAGCATGAGGCAGCTAGTTAACATATTGACAAGGAGGGAAAGGACTGCAACCAGCAAGATATCTGAGGGATGAAGGATATGTGTGCAGTATGAATTGACTAGTCATTTGAAGCATACTTACATGAGCATAGTTCAGTGGACACTACGAAGGAAGTTTAGTCTAGGTTGCAATATAAACATGTTGGAAAAATTGCACAAGGAATAATGTTAGACGTAGCTAGTATTGCCACACGGGAAATTCTTACGGATGCTGATTTCCTACTTGGAAAGCCTAAGTAGAGTTTTGTTATATTTCTTATCAATCATAAAGATGACTCCATCAAGCAGAACCCCAAAAAAAAAGGCCTCAGGAAGCATTTAAGGTTGAAGAGAATATACAGAGGAGAGGAAAAGAGAAATACACAGCATACAATGTTTTACTTATAAGAAGCATAAACAAAAGGCTGAAAGCTTGTAACCACTTTTTTTCATATCTCCAGAAGTTGGATGCTATATCCGTATAACTCAAGTAGTCTGAAACTTCTGGTATATGACAGTATCTAGCAGGTGCAAAAGCACAAAACAAATCCTGACATGCAAGGAAGCCATTGTATATAGTAATGCTTGCAGCTGATTATGTAAAAAAGTTATTCACTGATATGCTAAAAGAGCTTCATGCATGAGATCAACACTACTGTAATAGTGAGAACAAAAAATTATAAGAAATTCCAGAAACAAAAGAATTTGCATCACAAATACTTATCAAACAAAGCCTTATCATTATAGGATATCCTATCCTGATATCATTGGTTATATTTACAGATGCAGAAATATCCAGATATTAGTATGGTAAAAGCAATTCACACAGATAAGAAACTATATCTGACAATCAATAAGAGAATAATGTGAAAGACTAGCACCTCATAGTGAAATTCTTGAGCAACTGACATCAAGAGTTTGAGCTGATTGTATGCTTGAGATATAGAAGATTTTGAAAAAGAAGCCCTCAGAAAGAATGAATCAGGTAGATTAACTTCTGCGAGATGAAATCGACAAATGCCCCTGATGAATCGCACAACCTAGCATGACATTGGACTAATCAGGAACAACCGATCCAAAGTCTGCTATCAGCATCAACTAGGAAGATGTCAAAACAAAACAATTTGATCTTCCAGTAGCACCTATTCTTGCCTTCTACTACTTCCAAAAATTTGCAATATAATGTATTAAACCATTTTATAAGCAGAAAAAAATCTAGCCTGCAACTGCAATCAGCACGACAGAATAAAAGGCTCAAATAAACTTCACATAGTTTATTAAATTATGTGAAGCACCAAAACATATTCCTTGTTGTTCAAAGTTCAATTGAAAAATCCTTGATTCTACTACTGTATGTAACTTAATTTCAACAAAGTGCAACAAATTTGAGATCTTTCAACAAACTTCTATAATTTTATATTATCCTATTCCAATGATGATGATGTGATTCACGACACTGAAACATGGTATACCATATACATGTTTTCCGGACTTATACTTTTTAATATTTCATAGTTTAGTTAGAACCAAATTAATTAGACACAAAAGTTTGTCCAAAATAATGTAATATTTGAAACCAAAGGACCATCTCTAGTTGCATTATTTAGACTATCAGCAGAAATGAAAGTCCAGTATTCAAGTACCTTGCTCATGGCAAACTTGCTAGGCCTTCTACTTCTGTTCATATCTTTTTGTAGACTTCTTCTAAGAACCTTTGATGTCATCATCTAGGTAACAACATAGGAAATAGATAAGCTTATAGTTAATAACTGGAAGTATTCAGCAAGTATGTCCAATGTAAAACCACATATACTGCAGTAACAATGTACCTTTGTTAATTGAAATGCCTGCTCTAATTGCCGTATTTGAATCCATTGTTCTGTAACAATACTGTCCATCTGGTCATAAAAGTACCAAAGTCTAATAATTTATTTCATATAAAAATGGTTTTAACTTCATCAAAATGGAGTTTAGAAAATAAGAATTAATTTTCATAAAGATAATAAAAGAGTTAAAAACTAAATTGCATCTTGAAAGCTCCTGCAGGAATAATTTTACTCAACTGCATGCTATGTCTCATCTTATTTCAGAAATATCACATAGGTGATGTTAAAAGATATTTATGTTGTTTATTAAGCTAATATCATAGGAAAACAATTTGATTAGCTAAAAGTAAAGATGTGGAATTTTATAACTTCTCTTTGATAGAAGGCTAACCAAAACTAATATGAATTCACTTTACTTTTTATTTGAATGTCCTACAAGCATCTTGAGGTCTAGGTCAAACATATACAACTGCTTCCAAATGAAAGGTTACGCTCTCTTTTAAACAAAAGGATAACAAATGCGAGATTGTGTATCAAAATTATACACTTTATTCCTGTACATCAATAAACTAAATGTATCACCCTATCATTTAACTATGTAGTTGGGCTATTATATAGAAGAACAATTGGTATTCAGTATGCTAATTGTTTATCATGATTTGTCAAGGTGGCAGATGTATCCAAATTTCAAATGGGCTTTTAACTTCTTTGCCCTTGATTGACCCTTTCTGATGAAAAAGATTTTTGAATCTAAACTCCCACCTACTTGTTTGAAGTTAGTTTAACTTTTATCCCTGGTTTCAAGATGGTTTTAACTGTCTCTGGTGGAAAATTCTACATAGCCCAAAGACCATTATTAAGGTACATACTGCATGCCATACCATACCAGCATTGACATGTATTTCCAACCCAGCAGCATGACCTTGAGTCCTCATATAATTTAACAGTCCAAAGACCAGGATGTCCCAGTAGCTAATTCCACAATTTCAAAAGTTTGTTCTGCATTGTCTAGGACAGGCCAATATGTTCAGAAATGTTCGTTCTGCAATATTTTGAAATCCACAAGATATAGCTATCCTGTAATTCGAAAAAAAAAAAAAATTGAAGCAACCAATAAAACCAGTGACAACAGTGATGCATTTTATTCTTACAGCATAATTTTCACATCAGCATTCTTTTTGACTGAAATATAATGCTAAAAACAAGCACACATGACTAAAAAAAATGACCTTTTTGATCTCATAATCTGTGACCTCCATTTTTTGGCTTGCATCATCTGCTGATGACTCTAAAGTCTGGATGTTATTCTCATTCTTCATTGACTGCTCCAATAAAAGTTGAACCTGCAAACAATTCAAGTTCATGTATCAAAAGAATAGATAGCTCAAAGACAGCACTCAAGAGTCGAATTCAAAGATATTGGAGTACAAGCACAACAAACTGAGAAGCATGCTCCATGTAACAACAGACTCATTCCCACCTACCACACAGGCATACATCATGCAGATATATTCATATACAGTTGAATGAAGGAAAAATAAGAGAGAGAGAGAGAGAGAGAGAGAGAGAGAGAGAGAGACCTCTTCTTCCAGAGCACTAATCCGGTCTTCAGCTTTTAATAAGTCACTAACTGATCCCTGCAAGAAACAACTTAATATAGTTATCATCCATCCATTGACTACCTACCTATGTCACATGCTAAATTATTGAAAGAAAATTAATTCGTGAATCAATTAAAAGATACAGATTATGCCCACTAAAGAACAAGACCTTAATTTTTCCTTTCTAATCATGATTTAAACAACATCAGAAATCATTTCTCAGTCCTCTACTAATCCATGATGGAAATGTAGGTTGACAGGTCAATTAAACTTAAGCACAATAAACTGAAAATAACCACTTTGAATATGGAACAAATAGAACATGGCAAAAATTTCCTTAGACTAGAATTTTTGGACCAATTAATATGCTTATGTTAAGCTGACAATTGAACATAAATTCTTCAAAAATCTTCTGTTGATGCTTCACAACTTTTAGTAGTGTTCTACAATTTAATCCCTAACGAGGCTGCATTTAGTCTCATAATGATCGAAGAGTAGGGAGACTCAATACCCTATAAAGAGCCAATACTCAATACCTCAATAAATTCTTCAAAAATGCTCTGTTGATGCTTCACAACTTTTAGTAGTGTTCTACAATTTATTCCCTAACGAGGCTGCATTTAGTCATTACAATACCTTCAGAGTTTCTTTTAGGGTCCACCATGAAAGGGCAAGACAGCATGAGATTAATCCCAGAGCCAAAAATTTTTTGCAGGTCAGAGTACTTGCACTAGTCATCGACCTCACTAATCCCTAGTGTTAATTTTTCATAAATTATCTTCTTGACATAATTATTGTTTTATTATTTAATAAAACAAAGGTTTTTATTTTGCTCCAGACAATAATGGGTAAGTGTGATGTAGTGGACCTCTAAAAAATTAAGCAAAGGAGATGGAGACTAACAAGGTATCTTTCGAGAAAATTTCAATATAAAGGAGGCACTACACAAGTAAAAAGGATAGGGATAAGAAGAAAAAGAGTAGTAGTCAAAATAAAATAATGCAAGTATGAGCAAGGGAAGGAAACAACAGGAGGGGAGTAGGAAATACTACAAACTTAACTACAAAAAGGAGAAGGAAAAAAAAAGGAGAGGGTGGCAAACTTAAAGGTTGCAACATCAGTTAGGTCAACCTCAATCATCGAAACCCAACACATCTTGAGAAAGCTTGGGTCTGCTAATCAAATTGAACCAAGCTTTTGCTGCGAAAATATAACTAGAAGCTCGGTCAACTTCACTTCAATCAGTTGAACAACCAATCCAACTGTCTACTCATAGGACATACAAGTCAATTAGATATGAACCTTCAAGAATGAACTCCCAATTACCCCTTCATCCAACCTCACCACCATTGAAAACCACTTCAAAATCTCTCCATCTATATATGGAAATAGATTCGAATCTGTAATAGCGTCATATATCCATTCCTCTATGTCATGTCACAAATCTCTTGACATCATTGTTTCCGACTATTGTTTATATTCATAGACCATTATTACCATTCGTATTAGCCCCAGGCAGGGGCATTGAATTGCAAAGTGTGATGATACTAAAATGCAAAAGGTGCTTCCAGATCCTTCCCCTAATGCTACACTTAAGAGCTTAAGAGTTCTTCCATTTGCAACATTCTACAAACCAGTATTTTAAAAAGCACTAGGCGTCAAAAGACACCAAGGTCTCAAAAAGCTTGAGGCACTAGGCATTGGCCCAAGTGAAGCAAGGCGTTTCAAAATATTAAAATATAAAAGCTATATATTATAATTAATAAATATGATCATAGAAATAAAAATAAAAATACCACATCAAATTGAAATCACATAGCCTACTTGAAATATATATTACAAGATTTAATTCTTTGACTGCTATGCCTAAGTTGACTCATAATTTGAGCTTAATCCCATTCGAGAGGATGATTTCTGACCCAAATCTAGAAATAGATGAGTCAATTGGCATCTTGATGCAACGGAATTAGAAGAAGAGTGCTATTTATTGTGTCCATCACAGATCGCGTCTTGGGCGTGAGAAAAGGTATACCGTGAAAGAGAAAGAGAGAGGAGAGATATCTCACATCTTCCAACAAGTCTTCTCCCTCCCATCCACCGCCTTCAAAACCTTATCTTTTCATCTTCTAATGAGATCACTTTTGCGTTTTACCCTCCCATCCATCGCGTCTTTTGCCATTGCATCCCCCCATCTTGCTTTTAAAATCGTAGCTTTTTGCCTTCTAATGAGATCACATCTTCTGCCCTCCCATTCGTCACCGAGCACAGATCGATTCTTTGTCGCCGAGCACTGATCGATTCTATTATATTCGCCTTCAGGTTAGTACCCCTTTCTCTTCCAATTTCTTGTCTTACGCCACTTTTACTCGGGCGCTTGCCAGAAGCGCTCAGGCGACGCTTCAATGAATTGCATTGCCCGGAGGTCGTGCGAAGCCCGAGTGCCTGAGCGCCATAGCGCCTATTAAAAACACAGCCACAACCCAACTAGCACAACCAAGTCCAAAGATAAATGGTTTCTGTTTTCACTCGTTGGTTGTCAAATCAAGTTATGTCATACAATAAGTTCCTTACACTCGAGATAAGTGATGACTTGGCTCTAAACCAGCCTCCCAAAACCCTATTCTGGACAAAGTTTGAGGATAGTGATATTATGTCCTATCAAATTCTTTGCAGTAACAATCTGACTGAAAGCCACCTGAGGAATGACCTGGGGATTAAACAAGCTGGTATTTACTTTGAAATTGCAAGCTGTTCTTGCTTCTTTTTCCTATTTGGTTCAAGTTTAAGAACGACACTAATGTTACTCTAATTGCTTATTTGGAACCATGATCAGAATCTAGGATAGGCAGGCTTGGAGATTAAGCATGCTACTATACATTTATGTAAAATGATGATCACGAGCTACTTTTTCTTTTTTTTCACATCATGTGAGAGTGGTGTAAAACCGCAATTCTTTTTCTAATGTATCATTCCATCATCAACATGAGAGTCGTACAGGGGCATGTGACCTTTATCACTGGGAGTTTCTCCTTGAGTCAAAGTGAGTATGGAAGTTTTTTTTCAGTTATCTACCATCATTCACTGCTATTGTTCTTTTACTTTGCCCCTCTCTTTCCCTTCTTTTATTCCCAATTTAGAAAATATTTCATTTACTTGTCATGAACTTGTCCTAAATAAAATTTGGTATCAAAACTTGTTGTACTCCTACGTCAATATGTTTAAGCCATGTATCGATTTAATGTTCAAATACAAAATGTGTACACATTGAAGTTCGTAAAACTTAAAACCTAAACGAAAATGCAATATGAATGTGTTCAAACAAAATGTAGTGCTGGGGACAATAAAAATGGTTGCTAAGGAATATCAAATGCATACCTTAATTTCATGTAGAGCATTCTGTAGAAGTTGGATTTTCTCTTCCATCTCCCCAATTAGCTTATACTTCTCTTCTAAATGAACTTCTTTGGAATTTATGGTTTCCATACTCTCTTCTAGAATCGATTCTACAATGTTTACCAACAACTCACTTAAATAAGTATAATAGAATTTTTGGAGTTCTACATATTTTACTTTTGACATCTTTATGATAACCAATTTCAAATGCATAAACATCATGACAAAATCTAGAGTATAACGGTATTCTGCAAAAACCTTTTGGATGACATCACAATTGCCAATTTTTGTTTCTTAGACGGAGAACTTGATTCTCCCAAGTTCATGACATTTACCATGGCCCACCTAGTTTCACCGCAAATCAAGGCCTGGTGAACTACTCTGACAATGCTAGAATGTTGTCAGATACAACATAACTAATGTGAAAAATGCTATCTCATATGTCACGAACACTTTATCATCTTTCTGCTAGTTTCATATTATCCTGAGGTTCTCTTGTTTAACTACAATACTTCTGTATACACAAGAAAAAGGTAAGTAGTGTTGACCATATTTATGTTATTCAAGTCCCTTAAGTGACATATATATTTCTAAGATTAGCTGATCCATCCTACTAAATGTCAAACTCTCCAATTCAATAAATGGATACTCTGGTCATTGTTCATGAATTGCAAAAAGGGTTAGCAATTTCATTCAGGAAATTAAAAGTATCAACTGATCAATGCTGATGATCTATTGCAACATTAAAAAAAAATAATTTCTATTCCACTGCATCTACATGCTTACAAAGTATTATCTTCGATAATAAAAAGAAGTAGCGCCTGTAAAACTAAACTTGCTTGAAGAGTAAAATTCTTGGGTAGGATTTTAAAAAATGTTTTCCCTAAAATCCCAGGGTCTCATAGAAAATCCCTATAAAGAATGGGAAATTTCTCAAAGACATTTGCTAATTTTACCTATTTTCAACATTTTCTTAGGTTAGAAACTTAATCTTCTCAACGGTAACAATTCTAAACAAAAATATCAACTATTACCATAACAAAAACATCTTTTGAATAGTAGCCGACGTAGTCCTAATTTTGGAATATCTTCTCTTTATCTAGAACACTTCTCATATTTTGAATTGAAGCATACGTAATACGGAATCGCAAATGAACAAGGAGGGAGTGGGAATTATGCTTCAGGATGAACAACCTAATCGAGCAGTCTTGAGCCTCAGGTCCTCCATCTCGGAGATCAGGGCACCACTTCCGGAGGGCGAGGTGTCCGAGATCCCCAAGATGGCGGTGAGCAGGACAGCAGAGGAGGCGAGGAGGACGATGGATCGGGCCGATCCGGACCGGCCGAGGCCGCGCCATCTTCCTCTTCCTCGGAGGAGGAGACGGTGACCCAGGGGGAGGAGCCGGAGGGGGAGAAGAAGGCCCACGAGGGAGAGGAGGGCGTTGTCCAAGGTCAGGGAAGCCATCGACGAATATGGGCTTTTCGTCGCCGTCTACAACCGCTTTCGTCAAGATCGAGATTGGAATTCAGTCCGTGTTGCGATTGGGTCGGATCGAGTCACCCTTAAAACAGTGGAAGGATGACCACACACATGATAGTTTCCGGGTTTGTTCGGCCCGGCTGCAGCACAGCAGTTCAACTCTGGACTCCTTATCACTCAACTGGTACTTGGCAGTTCACCCGAGCTGACTCACCAAGGCTGACTCGGTATATATATATATATATATATATATAACAAGAATTGAGGCAAGATATGACAGTTGCTCTTTCTTCGCATATCTACTAATCACACAACTTGATTGGCCGTAGACATTTGTCTCCATCCTAACCTGTGATGCAACCTTACTCCTTTCATCTTTCTCCACTAGCTTCTCCATCATATCCTGTGATGCAGCCTTACTCCTTGATTGAATCATTCAATCAATCACATCCCAAGTCAATTCCTACCTGCTACTCTATCCTACAGCCATGGGCTCACTTAGTAGTAGAATCTGTTTATCCATATATTCCAAAGACACCATGAAGGCAATCTGTTATCCATGTAGTCCATTTTAGCAGATCTTCACAGTAGAAGAGAGAGCAACTAGGATCTCAGAGAGTTTTTCCACCACAATCAAATTTATCAACCTAGATCACGGCAAGCTAAATTTGAAGGCAATAAGAATACTGCTCAAGCTACAGGGCGTTCTTCATGGCTCCTACGAAAAAGTTCCCTACACAATGGTCAGATTCTCTCGTCACAGAAAGCCTAGCCAATTCAGTAGCAAAACCCTAGTTCAGACAGGGAGAAGTGCAGGAAAAACCATTATACTTGCGGACTTGTCTTTGATGCAGAAACCCTAGACTTGAGAGTGGCATCAACTACGTACGGAAAAGCACTGTACCTGTGATTGCGATGGAATGAGGATTTTACCATTTCCAGGCACTGATGGACCTTACCATTTCGGAAAACCCATGACGGTCAGAGACCCACCAAAGCAGTCGTGGGGCAATGTGATCCCCCCATGGCCATGACGACATTACAAATGCATCAAAGGTGGTGCACGAGAACCAACAACCTAGATACTGTGTGATGCATGAAGCTCATACTTGGGTGTTGAGGACGGATCGAGACTTGACATGAAGAGAGCAACGTCTTCTGCTTGGCCGTTTCCGAGTGAAGCACAAAGGTCACAGCCTCCCACAATCGTCCAAAACATGGTGGACTTAAATTGGATTCTATCCACTTTGTGTACGGAGAAGTATCCAACCATCGAATTCCTCTCATCTCCCATCTCGCATCTCAACCATACTTCCTGAGGGGACTCGACAAGTCAAAGACGGCTCCACCTTCAGAGCAAGAGACAAAAGACATAGAGTTGGGAGGTAACTTGATCTGCACAAGTGGAAGAAGATTCAAGTCACGGATGATGCATTTAGAATAGTCGCCAGAGTATCATTTCATGGAAACAAGCTCTTGATGCAGGCAGTGGAAATGGACGACAAACATCATTGGCGGCGAAGAAAGCTTGTCCTGCACTTGGGGACACTTCTTTGTCCCCATGTGCAGCATTGGGTGATCATCTCAAGCAGTTCATGAATCATGCTTCAGTTGCCTGAGCTGGAACAGGAGATCTGGTTGTCGTCCCATGGAGGCAGGCCAACGTGATGAGGGACCGGGACACTTGGGAGGCCGGCAGAAGGTAACAAGACCGCGGCATCGGACGGCCAAAATCAAACGACACAAAACACATCGTACCATGATTGAAGCTGGGAATAGGACTGCACAAGGAGAGACACATTAATTCTCATCAGCATCACATTTCTTTGGTACCTCCTCCTTAGACTTGGGGTTTGGGGCTCATTAAAGGTGACCAGATGATTAGAATCCTTATCCTTTGTTAGATGCATCAGTTCACGGGGGAGCTCAGTAACGTTGTGTGGAAGGTAGCGCTAGTGACGACGAACAGTATCAGTAAAAAGAAGGCATGTCATGAACTCAGGAGCATTTTGTTGTTGTTGTTGTTGTTTGCGATCACGCGTCTTAAAATAGCTTAATTATGCAGCAGTATTATCCTGTTGGCTTCCTGCACAACTCTAGAAAGAAAAGAAAAAGATAATAATAATTAAAATATACTTTCGATCTATAGTGGACATGTATTTATATTAACCAAAAAAATAAAATATAAATTTTTAAATAAGAAAGAAAATCAATTATAACTTAATAAATCTTTTCAACCTTATTCATGTACCAAAAAATCAATCACTTATCTATTTATCTTAATCTAAATTCTTATATTTTGTTATATCTAATCCTAATTATTTGAATTAATTCTGTCACACCTCCTTAATTCAAAATAGTTGAAACTTGAAGTTGTTTATAGTAAAAATAAAATTTTTCTTTTGCTAAAGCTTTTGTAAAGATATTAGTAAGCTAATCTTCGTTGTTGCGGTAATACATTTAAAATTTTTCTTTATCAACCAGTCCACAAATGAAGTGATATCGAACTTCGATGCGTCTGGTATGCTCATGGAAGATAAGTTTCTTCGTCAAATAATAATTGACTTATTATCATAGTAGATTTTAGTTAATCTATCTTGCTTTTCTTAAAGATCTATTAAAATTATTTAAAGCTAAATCGAGTAGCAACATACTTATACTTCGCTTTAGAGCTTGAGAGAGCAACATATTCGTACTTTTTTGTTATCCATGAAATCACCCCTTAGCCAAGATTAAGACTTAGAATTATATATCCCCACGAAAAGAAGAAATTGGACTTAAGTGGGTGTATAAGATCACATTTAATAATAAAAAAATATAAAATCTATTTAGTTACTAAAGGATATGCTCAAATTTCAACTCAAATATCAATATAATAATTTTGTACTAACAATATTTTTCGATATATCTAATTTTGTTACGATAAAAATATTAATGAGTTTCTTTATTTCTTTAATTAGAGTTCCTTTGACTCTCATTTGATCAACCTCATCTCCTACCTAAGTGTTAGATTATCCACAACTCCTATCATTCTGATGTCTCCATTGAGATCTAGTCTTTAATTTTTTTTTTATCCATCTAATCTATTTTCATTTGAAGAGCATATTACTAAATTTTATCTGAAGATTTATTTACTTTTTGTTCATGAACTAAAAGCGACTCATTAATTCATCAACAAACAATATACTTGTATTTTTATATTCTTCTATAGTAGTAGGAATAATATCAAAATTTAAAGATAAACTTTGTAAAAAAATTTCTACTATTATTTGATCTTTTAGGTTTACACCATAAGACCTCATTTGGTTTACAATAGAAGAGACTTGTAAGAAAAAAATCAATGATAAATTTAGAATCTTCAGTTTTAAATTCACATCGGATAATTTAAAGTTTTAAAGTTTTTACTTTATCTGTACCTCCCAACATACTTTTTAATATTTTCTAAGCTTCTATTGATATTCATGTAGATATAATTCAAAAAACTAGGGACTCATCTATTGGTTGTAGTATATAGAGAGCTCATGCATCTTTCTGTATATTCTCATTTATATGATCTTCAATAATATTGGGATCCTGCATATTATACTCAATAAAATTATTTTATACCAAATTCATCTTCATGAACTAAATAGAGTTCTCATTTTAACAGTCTAAAACTGATAATTTTTATTTTTGAAGATAGAAAGAAGTTGATTAGAAACACTTACTCCAAAGTCTACTATATATATATATGTATATATATATATATATATATATATATATATATATATATATGTATGTATGTATATATATAATTTTTTTTGAATTTATTTATTTATTTTTTAATCGACGTACTCCTATTGATCTTCTTCGAACTAGGTTTTGATATCACATTTGTTGACTTCTCGAAGAACTCCAGGAAGAAAGGGAAGAATATAGTAAAAGGAACAATAAGTATTTTCAATCTGCATGGACTCATCTAAGAACACATACATATGTTAGCCAAAGGAATAAAATATAATTTTTTTAAATAAGAAAAATACTAGTCACAGTCCAACAAATCTCCCATCCTCATCCTCATCCATACCAAAAGGCTAATCACTCATCTATTTATCTTAATATAAATTCTTATTTTTTATTATATCTAATTTTAACTATTTAAATTAATTTTATCATATTCATTCGTTGGCCATAAAGCTTAGTCGTAATATAATTCCTACAAGGACAAATATATGAACTCAAGATATGTTTGAGAGTGCTAACAACATTATTAAATTTATCTTATCATATCTATCACCTTAAACTTTTAGCTGAGCCAATAAGATCATAACTATCACCTTAAGCTCTCCAGTTTGCTAAAGGCATGTTTTTAGCTGTACCAACTCCACAACTAGCTAAACTTGTCTATGCCCTTCGAAAGGTCAGCCAACCTATTCTCCTCGTACAGTATGAATACTGCTTACAGCCCTCGTGAGGAAGAAGAAGAAGACAAAGAAGCAGTGAAGGGCACAGGTCATAAATGACTTGAAGAACAATGTTACTGCTTCCCACGGGCAGACTAAAGGCAGTGGAGGGTGCTGTCGCAGCCATAAGCAAATTACTTTTAGAAACAAGTAGTGGCACGTGAAAGATTATCCTGAAATATATCCATTTGGCTCTTTGTGATCTCAGAATTTTCTTTCGTTCTTCCTTGTTGATTGGTAAGACATCAATAACGCCGAACTGCATGCGAAGTGATAATACTTTTGTAAACCTCCTGTAGTCAGCAGTGTCAGTAACATATTATTCTTCCTTTTGTCACCTTTGAGTCATTTGGTCAACAAATCTACTAATTCATGTTTATTTTTCCTGCTCATATATATATATATATATGATAATTATTTTAAATTTGTTTTTTTTTCTGACCCTCTTTTCTCTCTCTCTCTCTCTCTCTCTCTCTCTCTCTCTCTCTATCGATTCTTCTTTTGTCGTGCGCCAGTTATTTCGTGTCCCCTATTCCTTTGCACTGTCTTTTTCCGTCCATCTTCGACACTCCAATTTTTTTATCCTTTGCTTGTCTTCCTCCGTCTCCTTCTGTGTCATCACTTCCTACTGTTCCTGCTCGTCCCCTCTCTTTCATAAACATTAATCATCTCATCTTGTGGTCCATAGGAAGCATAAGGCTCTTTTCAGTAACTTGTAGCCTTTGAGTGACCTCTACAGACACATTGGCAGATAGACTACATCAAAACATGGGCAAGCTGAAACCAGCCAAATTGTCACATATAAGACGATAAAAGAACATAAAAGCCCCACCCACCACATACATAACATGTCTACATCTCTTATTTGTTAGGTTATGATGTGATTTTTTTCCTCATAACCTAATATAATTCCTTTAAAGATTTTTTTTCCATTATTCACTATTTAGAGTAATATTGCTTATCAAATCATGAGTCCTCGATTTTGTTATTTTATCTAGTGACAGTTTTTAAGTTTTCTTTTATCTTTCCTCGTATCATTAAATCGCTAGTCTCGATTCGGTTTAGTCTATACACATATAGGTTATCTTTAGACAATTTTGCGTGGTCCATTTTTTTTTACTTTTAGTAGTCAAATCTACAATGCATTCAATGAAATATCTTAATATGCTCAACACAAGCATTCTTTTCTCAGTTGGTCATCTTCTAATACAAGAAATAGTAAACATTTTGTAAGATTGATACAAGAAAATTACATCTTTCTAGCTCTATCTTTTTATGTAGTTAAGAATTTCTTATATAAATCTATCTAAAAAAATATGCCCCCCACAGATATACTTGCAGTCCAATAATATCATCTTATCAAAGACTAGTAGTCAAAGAGTCTTAAACTTTGACTGGTCAAGAAAATTATTATATTTGGGTGAAGTGGAGCTAGCAAAATTCAATATATACATATACATATACATACATATTATATACATATATATATATATATATACATATATATATATATATGTGTATATATATATATATTCCCTTGAAAGTCAAGATGGTATATTTTAGATTTTGACCAAGACCACCTTTCCAAAACTCTTCCCTAGTCATGTATTTGGTGGTTTTTGTCTTTTTCTTATCTGTCCCTAATAAACTTATATTTGAAGTCAAGATGGTATATTTTAGATTTTGACCAAAACCACATTTCCAAAACTCTTCCCAAGTAATTAATTTCTGGTTTTTGTCGTTTTCTTATCTTTCCTATTTCTTGAATGATGATCATCTTGTATTATATACTTCCCACCTTCTCGTTCTTGTAGTTCAAGTTTCCAAGCCAAGAGAAAGATAGATGTACGCCATGCAAAGCTTTCCATCAGTAGCAGATCACCATCTCCTTCCATTCACAGATGTCGGAGACTTCGGCCTCTCCACATACCTTCCTTTTGCTGCAGCTTCCAACCTGGTATGCACGCGTTGCTCCCTCGTTCCATCCCTTATTGTTTACTTGGTTCTGCTGCTTATGTTTCATTTCATGGTTCTTAATTTCCAGCACACTAACTTCGATCATTACTCAACTAAGTCCTGTAACCTTCTCCTACACTTACATATACTAACATCTTTCTCCTTTTTCCTTTCGTTTGATAATCCTCAGAAGCATGCTAGTAAAGTATATTTGGTGGTTTATGGTGGATTCTTGTATAACATCATTTCTATGTATGATTTGATTTGGAAAAGGAATCCCAAGTGACTTCATTTGCTTTATGCGAAATGAAAAGTTGCAGGAAGGAGATTCTGGGCATTGTTGATTCTGTGCATTATGATCTTGAGTACTTCCTCTCTTGTTTTCTTAATTATCCTCCTCTTTTCTGATATAATGTTGATGTTGAATTCATTGGTCTCTGTGTTATTGGAAGCAGCAATTTGTATGGAACATCTTAATAGTGTTCTAACAGTGAAAAATGTCAAATTAAACCACGTGATAAAAATGCATACTTAGAAGGACATTCTCATCCAGTCTGAAGGTGTAGTAGTCATAAACAGTACAGGTACTAGCAAATGGTCTTTCTTGGCACAGAATAGAATGGAAGAGAATGAGAACGCTTGTCTTATTTTGAAGTACCTCAAAATGGATTAAGTGTTTTATTCGTTTGTTTTATGCATGGTCTTCTTTTGAGGCAGAAAGATATCTCATGCTATATAAACTACATCATTCTGACTTCATCACTACATGGTTTATGTTGTGTAGTCAATCAGGATTTTTTAGTGCACATTGCTTCATCAGTGGAGGAATAGTATTCCAACATTTCCTTCTAAGCTACATCATTCTGTTCCTTAGTCGTGTTTTAGGATCACGAGAAATTAAAAGAGATACTTGAAGAGAACTCAGAGGTTCATGAAATTTAATGAACTTTTAATTTGATTGATTTTTGACAGAGTAATCTGGTTCAGACATGTGCTATCTCTGAGTATGACTTGGGAGAAGAAGGAGATCTGTTCAAAGCTCCAAGACCCATACTAGAGGAATCAGTACTTGCGTTCGATCCCATAGCGGCTGCCACATTACTGTTATCTGGTTATGGAAGTAGCATCATGACAGACAACATTGAGATAGTAGATATGGAGTCAATCCAAAATGGAGATCTCCTGTGTGAGGCCTTCTATGGCTGTGAAAAGGACCTCCTTGTGAAGTCAGCTCATGTGCCGGCACCTGAGGTAGTAGACTTTGTGCTCCCTTCACTGCAGGCAGAAAAAGAAACTACGGTTGGAGAAAGGAATTGCTTCTCTGCAGAGGGGCCTTTGCAGAAGAGTGACAGCACAAATGCTTCCAGCGTCGGACCATGTTTACTTGATGTTCATGAAGTGGATCTTGAGGCTGCGTTTGGGATGAGGACATACAGTGAAGGAGATATCCAGGTCAGGTTAAAGAATTCATGACCTCCTGTATCAACTGTTATCTTTCAATTGATAGATGAACATTTAGCTGGCATCAATTAATGATTTACAGAACCACATCACAAGTAACAAAATAAGCCTGAAATCACTATACAAAAAGGTTTCGAAATTTCTACAAGGCATCCTTAAGCTTATGAAGATGTTGCTGGTCATTGATTTTGAGCTTTTCTGGCAGAGTATTGGAGTCGATAGCTATGTTCATGGTGATATCAACATTGTCCCTACTTTTAAGTTGTCATCAACAATAGAGGATGTGAAGATGAAAGAAAGAATCCAAAAGCTTTCCAGGTACAGGACGAAAAGGACAAGAAGAAATTTTCACAGAAGGATCAAGGTGAGTTACCATTTTCTTCTTATGGGCTATGATATCAAGCACAACAAGAACAAATAATCTACATATAGATTGACAATTATACACCTACATAAGTCATATCACACATCATGTCTGCTTCATCAGTTGATGTAGAAACAATCAGATGCTAATGACATCTTTCAATCAACCTTTGGGTTCATTTGAGCTTCACTAAACACAACTGTGGAGGAACAACATCTGACACTGTGCACCTAACAGTCCCCTCATTAAATTACAATCACAGTGATCATAACTCTGCATTTTGCAGTATGTATGCAGAAAGGTCTTGGCAGAAGGTCAGCCTCGCGTACGTGGAAGGTTTGCAAAGAAAGAAGGCAGGTGTGCAAAGACTTGAACACTCTCATGCATGTTGCAACCTGTAGAAGCAATGAATAGATGTGGCATCGGCAAGTAGCTCCCACTGTAGGTAAATTTGGTTGATGGTTTGTATTAAGTATCTATGTGTAGTTTTGTAAGTAGGCAGGAATAAGATAAAATCTGGCACTGTGCACAGCTTTCAAATGATAGTTATGGGCGTCATGTTGGGCTGTATTGGTTTTCCTCTTGGAACAAGCTTTGATGTATATATTTCTCATCTTTGAGCCACATGAATTGAGAATTGTGGTGAATTGAATTATGCATGTCAATTAATTTGTCCACAAGGAGAATTTGGAGAATGTAGGACATGACAAACTGTTCGAGCTAATGCTTCCTGTTTCGTTCTTTGCCATAACCTTAACATACACAAATCCCTTCAAAATGCTCATGGTTTCTCTTAGACTATTTCCTGCCAAGGCCTTTTTTAACCAAACCTTTCATGTATAAATAGCTCAAGGTTGGCATACAGTGAATCGACTATAGTCAACTCTTCACTCGAAGTTTAGTAATGCAAGCATGAGCAATGATTATATATATATATATCATTTTACAATCGAATGATGTGGTTGGGAAGTTGACATGGCTCGGTCTGGATTGGATGTGCAAGGTCATTCACGTGGTCAACCCGAGGTGGGATTCGATCGGTCTTGTTTCTAGTGCGCTCTTGCATGAAAGGCTGATATCAGGATAGAAATTTTTTATTCAATCATTCCGATGCTTAAGTTAGCAAGTGGAATAATATCGTATTAAAAGTTTGATCCCTTTCTTTGGGTTGGGGGTTCGACATTTATAACCTGGCCCAAATGCACGTATGATATTAATGTCTGTTGTTGTCCTATTCAGCGGGAATTTGCAAGCGTCCAACCCATATGTTCTCGACAGCGTGAGTTGACTCGTTCAGACCTCTACTGCACAGCGCTAACCTATATGGTCTCGAGTGATACGAAGTCGGTCATGCACGACCCGCTAGGTCGACTTCACTCCCTACGGGACACGTGTTGGGTCATTCCACATCAACTCGGTAGTTGTTAATTGTCACTCTATTGCTAGTGTGAGAGTCCTCCTCAAAAGCATATCTCGTAGCTGTTAAGATCGAGTCAACACTAAGAGAGGGGGGTGAATTAGTGTAGCGGTAAAATTACGTTGAGTCGAAAATATTCGTACGATAAAAATGCTAGTCATATGTGCCTTGCAAGCCAATCACATGAGTGATGACACATGTGACTTGACACGTAACCTTTTTACTTATTAAATTTTAGTATTTATCACTTTATATTGCTTGTTGTATATATTCATATATACATTGTAATGTCCTTGGATTTGTGCAATGGGAATCAGATCGTGATGAAATCATGTTAATGAGACCGATTCACCTTTAAACACAAATCCTAAATAATCCCAATCATAGGTTACTCGAGAGGAACATCGAGATAACTAAACAGACTAATATGTGTATACCCATCTATATGATAGATGTAGCTGGTCTTATAGCTGCTTGTGTGGGGATACTAGGGATATAATACAGGTGCTCATTGGGGAATGAGTTCATTGATTGATCCGCTTACGAAATGCTGAATGGTTGATTATGCCTTATTGTCATATAGTGATTTTATAGCCCTAGTGGTGTATTTGGTCCTTAGACTTGAGACACTAAAGATATCCTGTATGAGTGCTTCACTTATTAATACCGGACTTATAGGTTTAGATATCCTAGATCTAACACAACCAGTCATCGAGAGTGGTAGTTAACCATACGAGGATTATTGAGTATCGATAGAGGATCATCCACTCTCAGTATTATGAGAGAAATGTCCCATGTGTTTTTGGTCAAACAAATCCCTAGTCACGGTCATTCGGATTGAGAGAAAAAGAGTTCTCCGGGAGAATCCGATTAGAGCAAGACTCGAGTAGAAACCGTATAAGTCTAACAACACCATACCCGGTATATGGTCTATGGGATATTAGATGGATGAGGGACTATAGGTACATGGTAACTGAGGACAGACATGTCCAATGTATTATATTTCCCGTATCGTTTAGGGACTATGACATAGTGGCTTAGTACGTCCGTAGTCGATGAGTCAAGTGAATTATTATGGAGATAATAATTCACTGAGCCAGAAGGAGTTTTGATAAGTATAACTCATGACCAACTCAATATTGGGCCTAAAAGGTCACACATATATGGTAGGCATTGCAATGAGTAGAGATTCAGATATGAGATATCCGTCGGAGCCCATATCTTATTGGATATCCAATAAGCCCATGAATTATTGGATCCTATGGATGAGATCCAATAAGAGCTCATGAGAGATCAGTGGATAGAGATTCACTAATTTAAGAGGCTTTGATAGTTGGATGGAGATCCAATACCCAATAAAGGAGGATCCATTATGGTAAGTTGACAGGGGACCTCTATAAATAGGAGGAAATCAGTAGTTCAGATGTTAGAGCCTTTTGCTTGCCTCTCTTATTCTTCTCCCCCTCTCCACCTCAAAGCAAGCTTGGAGTTTTGAGGAGCATTGTTGTAGCCCTATTGTGTGGATCACCATTAGAGAGGAGAGCGCTTGACCTCCTTCACTCTCACATAGAGATCTGTAGGGATTTAGGGATATACGATCTCCCTATGTAACATAATCTATCTCACACGTGGTTTTCTGTTTCACGGATTTTTCGCACTAATCTTCATATAACGATTGGGGATTTTATTTTCTATTCTTCCATTGTGCATGTGACGTCGCCCCCGAAGATTTCCCAACAAAAAAACGTATCGAAAAGATGCTTAACTTAAAAGCGTACGAAAGCATAGTGAAAGTAAGAATTCAGTTTGCAATATAAGGAAAAAGCATGAAGAAAATACAAACCATATTTTTATAGTGGTTCAGTCATCATGACCTATATCTACTCTCAATTCCTCTTCACTCGAGGCCATCGGTTTCCACTACTGATATTCTTTTAACGAGTGAAGATCAACTACCCTTTTACACCCCTCTTCTCCTTTTCATAGGTTTAGTATATAACCTTTTACAAGCACTCACTCCTCCCTAAACAAAATTTTAAACTTAGAAATAGATGAGGGGATCTCTCAAGTGATTGCTACAATATTTTCTCACTTTTAAGCTCTTTGTGCTTGTGTATTTTAACCAAGGATGGGAGAGGTATTTATAGGCCTCAAGTGGATTCAAGCTTGGAGCCTAAAATAGTCTCATCCCTTATTTTTTGGGTATTAGCGGTACCACTGCTTATGCTGGGCAGTACCACCATTTGCAACACTAACACTAGGCAATACCACTGCCTAGTTTGGTAGTATCATCGGTTGACACCCTGCCACTGGGTGATACCATCGCCTAACACAGTCTCGGAGATTGTGTTTGGGCGGTACCATTACTTGACATAGTCTCGGAGATTGTGTCATCGATGGCTCCATATATTGGGTCATTGTTTGGGCCTTTCACTTGGCCCAACATTGCCCAAACTTGAGCCAATTGGCCCCTAATTGAGTTGGTCCAATTTCAACCCAATTATACCTAAAATCTACTTTAATCTAGATAATTATTATAAAGCTAATCAAATGTTGTCTGGCATGTCATTGGTTCATCGACGCCTTGTCCAATTCTTAAGCACATCGTCCTCTCTGTGGCATATTGCCCAATCGGTCAGTTGACCTATGCAACTCTAATCTCCTTGGTGTAATTTTTGCTCTTCTTAGACTGATGCCCGAACCCATGGCTCGAAGCTTTCTACTGATACGTCGACCGATCCTCTGGCTCGACATCTAATCTTTTGACATGTTCCACTCTAGCTCAACATGATTTTTCTGCTTTTAATTGTCTCTCCCGAATCGAAGATTTATGTGTCACTCAAAACGCAGATCAGATAAACACTATCAATTGGTTTCATTATCAAAATCTGAGATTCAACTATCTCCCCCTTTTTTATATTGATAACCAATTGATAACGGAGTTAATCTTAACTCCCCCTATTAATATGTCATATTGATAGAACCTTGAATTCAAGTTAAAGCAATATTTCATCATGAATATATGCAACACATTATATATATATCATTGCATTGCATGCATCATTATCATAAGTTTTGCAAGCATCATCATAAATATTTCAAATCATCATCGTATCAAAACATCAAAGCATATTACATCCTTCCACGTATGATTCTCATATCATCATATCTTCTCCCCCTTTTGTCATCAATAAAAAGGAGAAGTGCAACTATTAAGTTTTAGAAATATGAAAGCTTAACTATTTAGCAAATTTTTTATCACTTTAGAACATTCAAGCTAGCTAGTTTTTTCTTCTCTTTTAAGAAGTGCAAGATAGCTTGTTTTGTATTTTCTTAAAGTGTGCAAGCTAGCTAGTTTTTGCGTCTTGAGCTAGCAATTTTTGAAATGTATAAGATAACATATTTTTGAGATATGCAAGTTTTACAATATACAAGCTAGCAAATTTTTTCATCACTTTACAACATGCATAATCACCAAATCATCATTAATTTTAAAGATGTGCAAGTTTACATTTTTACTCCTTAAGATATGCAAGCTAGCAATTTTTTGTGATGTTCAAGATGGCAAGTTCTTTCTTCTCTTTTGAGAAGTATAATTTTTTACTTCCTTTGCAAAGCATAAGCTAGATAAATTTTATATCATTTTACAACATGCAAGCTAGCAATTTGGCAAGTAATACTTCTCTTTGAAGTACGAAGACTAGCAAGTTTTTGAAAAAGAATGCAAGATAACAAGCTAGCAAGATAGCTTATCCCAACCTGAACTCTCCTTTTCACTTGTTTCAGGCTTTATAAGGGGCAGGACATCTATTATCTGGCCACCCGAGGTGGGTTTAGGGTGAGCGATGCCCCCTCAAATAATAAAGGTTGGAAGTCACATCACTTCTTTGTGAACATCGGTCGAGGGTGGGAGTTCGGCCTCGAGTGGTTATCGCGGGCCATCAATAATACCGCGCCCTTGAAGGAGATCCTCTTCTCTTCGATAATTATTAGGATAATGAACAAGGACTAGTTGGTCGAGGCGGGCCTTAGCTTGGCCCCTCATGGTACGACTCGTGAAGGGAATGTCTGATGCTCCGGCACCTCGGCCTTGACCACCTCTTACTCGCGAACCTCTCGTCCCAACCTTCGAAGCGCCTCGGGCAGAGTCCGACGAGTCAGACTAGCCAAAGAAAAAGCATAAGATGATGGTGCGAAAAATGTTCGAGGGGGACTAGGAGCCAGGCGAGGCATCCTAGTAAGTGACTTTCACTGAAGGTGGCGCTTAGGAGCACGCCTCTCCCGCTTCGAGGATTGAATGATGGGAAAAGGGGGCGTCTCGATCCTGTCAATGTGGGATCTATGCTGGACTAAAGCTTGCATGACTAACGAGCTATTCATGGCCCTAGAGATGGTGGACCTTCCCGAGGTGGCTGCAGATGCTTTAATGGAGCCGCGTTGGGCTTCCTTAATCACGGGTAGTCGAGTGGGTCCGACTGGTCAGATATTATGGAGTACTCTTGGTGGGTTCTTTACTGCTCGCCCTCTAAGGTGTTGATTAATGGCACCGATAAGAGCATAGCCATGGTGAGTAACTCAGAACGCTTTTCATCACTTTTCATCCTTCCTCGGATTCTAAATGACGTTTGCTCAATGCAGCACCATCACTACATGATGGGCATGGTGGACCGGGTCCTGGATGTCAGGAGGGTTATTGACCATATGTCAGACATCATAGACGAGCTTCGAAGTGAAGTTCGGGTGCTACAGGCAAGGTTGAGGCCCGAGGCCATTGCCGCGGCCGAGGTGTAGGCCACCAAGTTGGCAAGGCAAGCGGAGCAACTAAAGGCCCAGCTCAATGAATCTTAGCAACAACTGAAGGAGACTCGAGGGTGAAACCAAGCCCTAGAAGATGAGCTACTCGTGACATCGAGGGATCTCAAGGCAACCTAAGCCAAAACCTGAGAAGCGAAGTGCGCCCTCGAAGTGGTCCAGACCAAGCTTCAGGAGGCAAAAAGTGCCTTGGTCGAGGAGCGACGCGTAGCTCTCAAAAGGGTGAAGGAGGTTGTGCAACAATAGAAAGAAACCCCTGTCTTTCGATTGGGGCTACAAAGGTTGGGGCGAGCATCATACCAATATGGGTACATGATTGCTTTGACTTGCTTTCGGGCAAAGTACCTTGACTTGGAGGTCGAGCTGAATCCTTTTGCCGACCTTCCTAAGGATGAGGATGTCCCAATGGACAATAAAGTCCCTTATGAAGACGGCGTTGACCCCCCTCCAATACCCAAGTGATGTCTTAGTGGCTATCTATAAGAAAATCTTAGGGGCTGACATCACATGTGCAACGGAAGAACAAAAGATAAAATCCCTAATTTTTTAAAGATGTGTTCGTCGTCGTATAAATATTGGTGCGTAAAATTCATAAAATAAAAAAATTATGTATATTAAATATTATGTTACTTAGGGAGATCGTATATCCCTGAATCCCTATATATATCTAGGAGAGGGTGAAAGAGATCAAACGTCCTCCTCTCTAGTGGTGATCCATACAATAGGGTTGTGACGATGCTCCTCAAATCTCTAGGCCTACTATCTAAGGAGAAGGGAAGAAGAATAGAAGATGATAACAAAAAAAAACTCTAGCCTATGAACCATTGGTTTTTTCCTATTTATAGAGGTCTCATGTCAACTTAACCTTGGATCCTACCCTATTGGGTATTGGATCTCCATCCAACTACTCAAGCCTCTTAGATTAGTAGATCTCTATCCAATAATCTCTCATTGGCTCTTATTTGATCTCATTCATATGATCCAATAATTCAAAGGCTTATTAGATATCCAATAAGATTGGGACTTTGGCAAATATCTTATATCCGAATATCTACTCATCATAACGCCTACCATATGTGTGTGACCCTTTAGACCTAATATTGAGCTGGTCATGAGTCATACCTATCAGAACTCCTTCTGCCTCAGTGAATTATTATCTTTATAATAATTCACTCAATTCAGCAGATATACTAGGCTACTACGTCGTAGTCCCTAAATAATATGATCTACGAGTAGTTGTCAACTTCACAAATCACTCAACTAATTACTCTTTTTTTAATTGCTGCTCAAATCAATATTTTCCATCACCACCTTAGTCATTCGTCATTATCTATTCAACAATAGCTAATTTTTGGTTACTTTCTTCTAACTTCCAAATCAAATTGAATCACAACTCATTGTAACGATTGCCTTAGTAATAAAAGTCATAGATTACCTTTTGGAATATCTTTATACCATACTCTAAACAACTTGAAATTATTTACACTAATGTCTTGGGTTTTACCTCAACTACTTTCTTTGATAATTTTAGATTTTATATCATTTTTATATATTACTTCGCTAAATATATATTATCATATCATCTCAAATATAAATATGAAGTCATCATAGTCTTTACTCATTTTAAAAAAGTGATTGAAAACTTCTTCTAGTCAATCATTAAAATAGCTTTCTTCTAGTCAATTATTAAAATTGCTTACTTTGATGGAGAAGATGAATATTAAGCTCTAATAATTTATCTTTGGTCATGTGGCATACCACATCTCGAGTCATCCCTACACACGCATCAATTAGTTAGTTCTACTAAATAAAATACCGACACAAAACTAGTCTCACTCTCTAATATCAAGCATTCATACCACTAACATTTTAATCAATAGTCTTTCCAACTATTGTTTACCTCATTAACTGCATACTCATCCTATTCTTACAACATTAGTCATCATTTAAAAAATTATTTTATAAAATTTTATATTTTTAAAAATTAAAATATTTATTTATTATATTATCACTTAGATATTAATTGGGAATTAAAACATATAAAAAAATATAGAATCATCCTTTTATATTTACCTCTATCATGCTAACTTTGAATACTAGAGCGTATATATCCGGGAAGCATTGGGATGTGCCACTGTTCTGAGCCTCACGTCGTGTTCATCTTTCATCACTCCTTTCTTGTTCACCATTCTTGTTAGATGAAGAGTATGACCGGCACTAAGCAGACTCTCCTTTCTTCTTCTTCATTCTTGTTAGATTTCCTTGGACTTGCGTAGATGAAGGAAGAGTATGACTGACACAAACCAAGAGTATGAGTGGCACTAAGCATACTCCTTTCTGCTTCTTCATTCATGTTAGATTTCCTTGGGCTTACGTAGATGGAGGAAGAGTACGAAGGACACAAACCAGAGGACACGGTACACACCAGGGGCATGAAAGCTATGAGTTCTTTCTCTTGGTTGATGAGATACCTTTGGCATTTGATTTCCAAATATTCAAAGCTTGTTAAACATGAATCTGTGTTTGGAGCAATCTGACGACCCAACGTTTGACTGCTGATCGCAAAGCTTACCGCAACATTTACTACAGTACAAGTGATTCTGATGGTGGAGGAGCTTTCAGTGCATCTTCCAGCACAAGACCTACCACGATGATTTAATTACAATAGTACTTGCTGCATCAGAAGGCAGAAGTCATCAATGCATAATTCTCTCTTTGAAGGCACAATATCCCGTGCTGACAGTGAAGTGATAAGAAAAGGAAACAAATAATCATGAAAGAGATTGACTACGAAAAGGATGGTTAAAAAAAAAAGAGAAAAAATGATTGCAAAATTGAGAAAGAGAGAGAGAGAGAGAACGATAATGAAATAGCGAAAGAAGCCATTAAGAACTGAGGACAAAGAAAATAGAGTAGAAAAGATGATAATTGGGTTACTTAAAAGAAAAAGGCAGATCCAATTAAAGAACTATGTGTACCATAGAAAATAGTCGTATTCGACATAGATATTACATCCATAAATGCCAAAAAAAATTATTTATTTCATATTAACCTACATATCACTACATCAATTCCATCTTACGTGGAAGAAAAAATAGTTTACTAATGACTTGACTTGACATTTATACATTCGAAAACAGGGTTCCTAGGTTTTCTCTATCACATACATAACATACATTTTGTAATAGCTAGGCAAACATTTGTATGTATCAATGCACCATAAGTTTCTATCAAAGAAACTTATTGCCTTTGTTCATGCCGCAGAAACCCTAGTCGACACGTGAAAAAGTGAAAAGACAGCAACGACATTATGCTTGCGACTGTGATGGCACCTAAAAGTTGCCGCTAATGGAGCCTTGTTGTTGATGCAGGACGGTAAGAAACTCTAGAGTTGAGATTGGGAACGACGGTACATGGAAAAAGTTGAGGGGGGAAAGCACGGGGTGTGCTCTGGCATGGGAATATTACCATTTCCAGGCCATGATCAACGTTACATATTCGGAAAAGCCAAGGTGGTGAGGAACCCACCATGGTTTGTCGTGGCCGTGATGAGATTGTGGCTGCATCCAAGGTGGTCGAGAAGGAACAGCGTCAGGTACTGGTTGACATGCATAGCTCATGGTTCAGTGTCTGAGAACAGATGGTGACGTGACAAGCTGGCACCAGTGGCTTCTGCTCGACGGCTTCTGCGTTACGCACAAAAAAGGTCACGGGCATATCCCCCAATCCGTAAATGGTGAATCGTCGAACTATGCAAGGCCTTCCACCTGTCCATCTCCCACATCGCTCCTCAATCATAAATGCATTCCATCAGTAACAGGCGACGTCCGTCAGGTTTCGGGTTCTGCTATCAGCAGACTGCTTTGAGATGTGATGAGGAATAGTCTCATGATGCGAATTATAGAGAGAGAGAGAGAGAGAGAGAGAGACAGCGGTGGCTCTGCACAAGTTGGAGGAGATCAGACTCGGCAGTTTCAGAGTGCATTCACCTGCATTATTTCATGGAGCTGGGAGGGACTCGAAGACAAGCTTGCGATGCAGGTACTGAGTCCAAAAGACGAACTAGTGCTCATTCTGTTGTCGGTAATAGTTGTTGTACTTGTTTACAGCGTCGGCTCCATGAGACGTCGGCAAAGTAAAGCTTCCTTGGTCCTGTACCAGTTCAGTGGCAAAAGGAAAAGGAGGAAGTCTGATAGGATTGTTTGATGAGACCAATTCAATCGGCTCCATGCCAGCAACCGAGACGTGCCCTCTCCTTTAGTTCAAGGAACAGTGAATCATATACTTACGGTCAGCTCGACAGATACCTTCGACCTGAGATAAGTTTGATGGACGAAACGTAAAGCATATGATGAATTCAGATCAAGTCGTCGCATTCCTAATATGAATCTAATTAGACTCGAGTAGTTCCTCACCTCGGACAGGTGAGCTTGTCTCATGGGGGACCGGCTACTATGAAGAGGGACCGGACCCTAAACGTGGGGTGGTGGAAGAAGGAAAGGAGTTCGTAGGTGACGACGACGACGACGATGTGATCACGTCGGACGGCCAGGAGCAAACGAGATGAGATGCGAATTGGCCACTTGTAACAGCACAACATTCCATAGGAGAAGCCGGGAACAGGAGTGGACAAGGAGACATTTCTCATCAAGAAGCACTACTCTTTGGCAGCGCTCCCCTCGAGATCAGGTGTACTCCTCATCAGGACAGGTAAACCATGTCACTAAAGCTGTAATGATGATGAGGATTACAATCCTTTCCCTTCGGTGCATCATTTCATGGCGGGGTTCGGAGCCAAGAAAGTCTGTGTCGCAGGTGATGGAAGAGACAAGTTGTCCTGGACTCGGGAGTTGTCGCAGTCCATAGCGAGTCCTTTTAGCTTTGCAGCAGTATCTATTGGCTGGCCACGAGGCCTAGGCATCATGAAGTATTGGGACATCTGCAAGTGAAAGAAATATCATAATTAAGAAGCATATAATCTTCCAAAAAAGAGTGATAAGACTATTACTTTTTATTTATCTTATCCATATCTCTCAGCCTAAGCTCTTAGATGGCCAAACAGATGCCGAGGCCTAACATGATAGTGTCATAGTTAGAAGAGTTTCCTAAATATCTCGATGCTAAGCCACTCCTCTCAGTCACCAAATTCTCTACGCTGAGCTGAGGTAAATGGAGAGAGCAAACACAAATTAAAACTATGGTCCTAAGGTTTCTCTCCAGTGTCGTTTCATTTGCTTCTCATTTCCATGCTTTTACTTTGAATCTCTTTTTCTATGTTGGCCACTGAGTTCTCCATTAATCCCAAAGCGAATTATAAGCTCCACCATCTCAGAAAACGAGCCATAATTGTTATTGCTGTTCCCAATCACTCACAAGTTTCAACTCCCAGCATAATAAGCTTGACACCCCTCAAGAACAATAATAATAATAAGATACACAGTTTGTTTCTGCTCCCTACTGGCAAACTAGTTTCAGTGGAGGGTGCTGTCTCAGCCATGAGCAAATTGCTTTAGAAAAAAGTAGTCCAAAAGAAATTAGTTCCTCTCGATGTCATGACAAGGAATCATGATAGATTGAAGTGGAAGTCATGATCTGCTCATCTTGGGCAAGAAATTTATTCAAGTGGAAGTCTTTTCTTCTGTGTGCTGATCGATTGAAGAGTTTGCTGCACTCCCTGACATCTATGAATCTGGCCTTTTGTGATGCATTTCCTCCATCTGTCACTGTTGGTAGCTAATTAAGGACCAGTGACACCAAAGTACATACCAAGCCAAATCTAAGACAAGACAGTGAAGTGATAAGATTTTATAACAACTCATGTAGTCAAGTTATTGTGATTCTTTTGTCAACTGTCCACAGAATTCACCTTCTCCACAATTTTTGTTTTGTTTTGTTTTTTTTATGCTAACTTGCTTTGAGATTGTTCTCTACTTTGATTTCAATAGATTTACCAGATGAGAAGATCTTTCATCTACACCAGTATGGATCCAACACCTGATTCTTCATCCAAATTATTGGGCATGGAAGTGATGTTGCTTAGATTTATATTCTGATTTTGTTGATGATCCTTTATCATACCACTCAAGAGCTAGTTAACAATTTTCTTGCCACCAAATCTGCAAAAGAAAATTCCAAGTCCTCATGTCACATGAATTAAATAAAGTGAGACATTTCTTTTCTTTTGGGGGTGGGGGGGGGGGGGGTGTCTTTGATGACAAATAGTTTCAGCTAATGTATAAACAGATCATGCATGCATGCATTAAGAGGTTTGAAGCAAGCATTTCCAAGACCCAATGATGTCCCCAGTGCATGCATGAGCTGAATTCAAATCTACTTAGGAAAGGTGTGCTTGAAGATGAGATGTGGAGGAAATCTCTATGAAATCTACCCCAAATCCTCATATCTTGTCATGAGTTTGTCCCATAGCAAGCATTAGGCTCATTTCAATTACTTTTAGGTCTTGGATGTTCTTGTAGTGACCTCTTTAGTCACATTGGGTGATAACGTTACTTCATGTCGCCATGGGAAGTGGAAACCACACAAAAATGGTAAGGCCCACCCACCACATATATGGTTCGTTCCATGTGTCGAATTTACATTTGTTAGGTTTTGTTCATCATATGGACACTTTGATGTAGTCAATCAAACATCTCAATTATTTGAAGTTTGGCTTCTTTTGTCATGCACAAGTCATTTGAATAGACAAATTAAGAGCACTAATTTTTTTTTCTTATCAAAACTATAAATTGCATACCTATCTTTCTTTTCTTTTGCTTCTAGATTATAAATAATTTTGATTTGATTGATAATGATGTACTAAACCGATTTAGACTTAAAATCTTATCTAATATATTTTACATGACATATTGGACTCACTATGGGTCGAGGATTCGAAATCTTATCCAATATTTTTTTTTATTTACTAAAGAATTAACTTATTAAAGGTTGTGATGAGCATCTTGATCGGAAATATTTTATTAGACTAAAAGGTCTTGGGGTTAAATCTTGTTTTGACTACTTGTTCTTTCTTAAAAACACAATGTTGCTTTTATCTTTAGCATAATTGTTCTATAAAAATGCTAAAAATAAATATGAGGGAACAAATAATGAATTGAAATAACAAATAAATTTGTAAACATTTAATATTTTAATATTTAAAAACCCAATGTTAATGGGACATATATGAAATATCTAAATATTTGAAAATATATGTATTTATATTATTAAATTTTAGAAGGGTACATTATACATTTATAAATTTTGAATGGATAAATATATAAAACCCTTAATATTCCTCCTATGAGATTTATAAGATTTAAACCATATAAAAATTTAAAACTTAAATCGATGCACTTAAACGATCGATTATCCCTAATAATAAGTTCGTCAAATAACATTCACATAAATATTTACTACATCAAACCTTATAAGCATTACATTTATTTCCTCCCATCAAAATCATAGATAATTCACTCCTTATGATTTGACACCTCAATAAGGACCAAAACTATCACACTCTTATTGTAAAGAAATATTTACAAATTTTGTACATTTTTTATAAATTCATATATATATATATATATATATATATATATATATATATATCATACAATCATTTGAATAATTTTTATAGTAAAACATAAGTTGATAGAAATAATTTTAGTGCAAAATTTTATCATTAACTAATTATAAATATAACTGAAAATTCACATATAAAGTTACATATGTTGGAATGCTAAAAATTATGACCAAATTGTATCGGATGATAATATCCCGAATATGCCTAACCCTTTGGTAATAAATAACATATTTATCTAAATTAATCTATGATCTTATAACTAATTTATAGTGTCTACACCATAGCCAAAATCACTAAACAATTAAAAACCATTTAAGATAACATATCAATATAGGCTTTCAATGCATAAGTCCTTATACATCATCTTAAATATGACAAATAATCTAATGTTCGAAACTACAATAATCAAACATTTTTAAAATTCTTTTAAATAAATATAATATTAAAATAGATTTTTAAAAACTAATAATTCATTCAACACTGGCAAATCATATTATTGGAAATATGTACATTATTAATTTGTTGCTTGCTAGCACAATGATCAAGATCCTCTCACATTTCTTAGATCATTAAAAGTAGCATAAATCAATATAATAAAGAATAAATCCTAAAATCATATTAATCATTAATTTATCCTTTTTTTTCTTTTCTATCCTCAACGATAATCATTTATATTAATATTTTATTTTATTCTTTAATATCATATTGCAGAATTAAATCAATTGTTCTATAATCCTACTTACTTTTTTCAATAAATAGGAAATCGTAATTACTCAAAAATGTATATAAATATAATTTCTTTGAATATAAGCTGACTATTTTGATATAAAAACAAGACATGGGTAAGATCATATTGTTTTTTCTCATTTTTCTTCTTCTTCTTCTTCTTCTTCTTCTTCTTTTCTCCATATTTTTCTTCTTCTTTTCCCCCTTTTACTTCTCCTTACTTTGGCACAACCTTTTTCTTTCCATTCCTTTTCCTCTCACTCACCACGTCAAGCCTTTCTCTATATTTCTCTTTTCTTCTCTTCCTCTCTCTTTGTTCTTCCCTTTCTTTCTTTTATTTTGTCTTTTCTCTCTCTAGGCGCTGTGTTTCTTCATTTTATATAGACTTTCTTTCATTCTCCATCTTATCATCGAAATGAGAAATGAAATGGCTAATTGGGAGAGTTTAAAATTCTAGAAAATTTGATAATGAATAAAAAATATTTTGATTTGTTGTTGTCGATCCTCAGATACAACATTTTCCCATCATAGTGGAATATATAAGTAGATGTTAAGTATTAAAACATCCTAATATCTCACTTTTATTCAAGTATATCTATCTTAGATGATAATAATAATAATTTTTAAATCAAAAAAATCTCTTAGGTATTACAATTAATTTAAAATTATTTAATATTTTAAATTGAAAAGGTTCAGTAGTAATCATCCTTTTTTTCATTTTATTTACATCCACTTGCTTATTAATATACTAAATTTATTTTATATTTTTTTCATGTGGCTATCTTAAGTTCTACTTTTTCTAGGATGCATCTAAATTTCAATTGAATATTTTAATATTGAGGATGGAGGAGCAACGAACGAAAAAAACATAATACTACGATGTAATTAAAAAGAATCCTTTCGATTAAGAAAATCGATGTAGTGTTTAAACAAGAGGAAAGATATAGAATACTTATAAGATATTCCCAAGTGCATACACACACACTGTCTTGCTTCATGAATTATTGTTCTATTTATAGGACCTAGAGGTAACTGTTTCATTTCATCATGTCCCCTATGATTGAGTTAAGTATAGGAACTACCCTATAACTTCTAACTACATATAACTACCTAGAACATTGTAACTACCTAGATAACTACTATGAATCAATTCTCAAGTTTATCACCTTTCATATCCTTAACGGTTTTCCTTTCATTCAATCAACACATTAATCGAAAACAAATTAAATCAAAAGCTCTTTCATTATATACAGTCAAGAATTCTTTACACAATCCTAGCTCTATAAGACACTCTACAGACCATCCATCTTTTGAGGAAGGTTACGATGTATGCGAATGATGTTCTCGAGTCCAACCAGAATCTTGAAGGCTCTAATGAGAGTACAGGTGATGGCCAAGATAAGCTATGATTTCTTTCTTGAATCTGATGGCTCTTTTGTTTCGGCCAATCTCCTTGCAGGCGGACAGACAGAGTTGCACATCGGGAACTCACACAATGAACCTCTTTGCTACACCGCTACGATCCCATCGATTGATGTCTGAAACGCCTTACTGGATGGAGTCAGGATCGTCGACACCTTGCAACTTGCATCAATTTGGATTCGTTGGATTTGTGATGTTTTTTTCCTTTTGTTTGCTCAAAGTAAATGAGTGCTCAAGTCATTCATTCAGTGGCTCTTTTTGGTAGATGCCATGCTTCATACTTTTTTCCTTCATGCAGCCGATCTGAAGCCTCATCAGCCTTTTTGTATCTAATGCTTACATCAACATAGTGTTTTTTTATGTTGTTGTTGTTGTTTTCCTTTCAGAAAAAAACACGTTCTACAGTTTATACATGCTGAGATTAGAAGCAGTAGTTCAGGAGCTTTCCAGATGGAGGACCATGTTCGAGACAAATCTTCAACTGGTGAAGAAGATTAAATTATTAGGTAAGTAAAGATGGAAAGATCCACCTTTTCTTCTTTCTGATTCTGTGTTTAATTAACATCACCTTTTTTGTTTTCTTTCCTAGTAATTATTAATTTGTGGTTTTTGTCCCTTTTTTTTTTTCCTTTTACTACTTCTTTCATGCTCTCTCTCTCTCTCTCGCTTCTTATAGTTTCAGTTCCTTCTCGGCCTTCTAGTTCCAGGTTCCGAGCCAAGAGAAAAGGCAAGAGAGAGAGAGAGAGAGAGAGAGGAAGAGATGTACGCAGAAGCCGGGATGCTGTCGCCGTTCATGCAAAGCTTTCCACCAATGGCCGAACAGCATCTCCTTCCATTCACAGATCTCGAAGACTTGCTCACCACAAATTTCCCTGATGCTGCTTCCAACCCGGTACATGTCGCTCTACCGGACATTCTTTTTTTTATTGGTGTTTGCTGCTTAAAGTCTCATTGACTCATACGGCGGCTTTTCCCGCATGAAAGAAACTCAAATCAGTACTGAAACACTTGGAATCGTTGACTTTATGCTCTCTCTCTCTCTCTCTCTATATATATATATATATATTTATAGACATATTTCTTTTAATTATTTTCTTTCCTTCCGTTTGGAAGTCCTAAGAAGTGTATAGATGTTAAAGGCATATTTTAGTGATCATGTCCACTTTAACAGATGTAGAAGATGTACTACAATTTTTCTTTTTTGTTTGTTTGTTTGGAAAAATTAACTCAAAGAGAACTTCGTTTATTTCATGGGAAATGACGCGCAGAACTCTGAGGATTGTTGATTCTGTGCAATCTGTCGAGTGCTGTGTCTGTAAGAAAGTTTGTGTCTTTTGTTTTCCATCCTATCACTTCTCTGATATCATGTTGATGTTGAGTTGATTAGTCTCATGTTAATAGAAGCAGTATATTTGCAAGAATTTTATAGTGTTTGACATTGTTTTACATTGTTACAAGGTTAGATGCCAAATGTAAAATCTTTTTTACATCGTTTCTTGTAATTTGGTTTCACAAAAACTGGAAGCTTGCTTTTCTGATCCAACAAGTCTCAAAACATCAAATTTCTGCATTTTTCATTTGAAGGAAACAGAGAATTTATGGAAGTACATTTGTGAAGTTTTTCACAGTTTGCTTTGACACCATGCAGAAGATTTCATTAGATACATACATTTGTTTGCTTGCTTATACAACATTGTGGTCTTCCCTGCATTTGCAGCTCCTCATGTTTCGTATGATTTCCCCAGCAGCTCTTCTGTTCTTCTTTGCACTTGCATATGATGTTGATTTGACAGAGTACTCTGTTTCAGACATGTGCTATATCTGAGTATGACCTGGGAGGAGAAGGAGATCTGTTCAAAGCTCCAAAGCCCATATTAGAAGAATCACTACTTGCATTTGATCCCATGGCAGCAGCAAATTCGATGATATTTGGTGGTGAAAGTATCATCATGGAAGACAAGATTCAAATAGCTCACATGGAATCAATCCAAAATGAAGATCTATTTTGTGAGGTCTTCTATGACTGCAAAAATGATCTTCTTGCAATATCGACTGATGCACCAGTTCCTGAGGCAGCAGACTTCATGCTTCCTGTGCTGCAGACTGAAGAAGTTGCGGTTGGAGAAAACAATAACATCTTTGCAGAGGGGCCTTTGCAGAAGAGTGTCAGCTTTGGGTGTCTAAGGTCAGTAGACTGCACAAATGGATCTTTGCAGAGGGGCCTTTCCAGCATTGGACCATGTTTACTTGATGTTCACGAAATGAATCTTGAAGCTGCATTTGGAATGAGGACATACAGTGAAGGAGATATCCAGGTCAGATTAAAGAAGTCATGACTTCCAATATGAATTATTAATTTTCAAGTGATCATCTCATATTTGGCTTATCATATGATATATTATTTTTCAACTGTACATATTTCAGAGCTTATCACAAAGAATATAATTGTTACCAATCGTTAGCTTTTAACACTGGATGCAAGGAACATTAAGAACAATCATTTAGTTCCTCAGATTCACAGGTCGCAGTGTCATCAGAACTGCTGCAGATCCTCTCCTTACCTGGTAATGAGTTCAGAGACAATGAATGATGCCCCTACGACATAATCAGACTATTCAACTTTATAGTGAATCTCTGATAGTTACCAATCATCCAGGATCATAAGAAATATGAGGGTTTTGCTACATTTTTCTCTGTAATTTTCCTGAATTTGTTAGCTTTAGTTGTGAATTGTTCTTCAGTCTAATAGCATCATCAACTGAACTTGATCTTGAGATAACTGGATTAGCTGAATGATGACAGTTGTCTTCTAGTCTTCATATCATGTATATTAAGATATGTTTAGGTCCTGCCAATTTCCAAAGGATGTGGCAGGTCATTGATTCCGAGTTTTTTTTGTCTGGCAGAGTATTGGAATCATCAATAACTTAGTTCATGGTCATATGAACATTGTTCCTTCCTTTAAGCTTTTATCAACAAATGAGGGTCTGAAGATTGAAGAAAGAATCCAAAAGCTTTCCAGGTACAGGAAGAAAAGAACAAAAAGAAATTTTCACAGAAAGATCAAGGTGAGTTTCTAGTCTATTCTCACATAGTACTTGTAGTCTATATGATCTCAACAGTTAACTACACTAATCAGATTAAAATTTTGACACACCTATGATAAAAAAAATGAATCATCTACATTTGAAAGTGATATTACCCACCCCTCCACATATTAGCTTTTGATGACAGTTTTCAAGCTACGTCGTTAGTTCAATTGAGCTACTCTAAGCAAATCCTGGAATGGCATTTTGAGGAACAACACATCTTAAATCTCCACGTAACAGCCTTCTATCCTCGTATGAATTCATCTAATTTGAATAACAGTGATCATATATGTGGATTGTGCAGTATGCATGCAGAAAGGCCTTGGCCGACAGTCAACCTCGTATACGAGGAAGGTTTGCAAAGATGCAGAGCAGTTGTGCGAAGACTGAGCATAATGATGCTGCAAACTGTAGAAACAAGGAATAGGGATCGTACCAGGAAAGAGCTTGCAACTTGTACTTCTTTCTGAGCACACCTCTAGTTGTGGTGTCGATCTGTCTATCCGTATTCTGTACGTTCAAAATAAATCAAATTTTGACATTGCACTTGGAAAATAATTTTGGCATGAGACTTATATGCAAATAGCAGAGATTCAGCAAATGATGCAGAAAAACCTGGGAAATGTCTTCTGTTATTAGTTACAGGTCTCACTCTCTAAAACAGGGTTGTGCACAGCTCCTCCCGCTGGGAAAACAGCACACAAGTATTAGATTTACATACAGTGAACGCATGCAACTTCTTATTGTGTACGGTAGTGGCTCCAAATCTATGTTATTTTTGGTCAAAAGAACAAGTCTTCATTGTGCACAGTAGTCTGTAATAGTGAAGGCTGAAGACTTGTATGCTTTCTTGATTAGGATGTTTGCTTGATCCTACATGTAGCACTTGCAGCGAAAAAATCAAATGCTACATATAGCAATTTATATTTCCTAACCACATTGCTTGGAGAGGGAGGAGATGATGACTATATGGACTAAAGTAGGGAAAGACAAAAAAAATATGAGGAGATGATGCTTGAGAGAATAAAGAGGGTATCTAAATTCGTATATTTCAATGCACATTGTTGGTCAACTTGCAGGATGTCAAGGTCTAGTTACACATACACACACTGCAAGTGATGTACTTGAATAGACAATCAAGTATTTCCAAGTGGACTATTTAGTGCAAAATGATTTCGAACAATTCACTAATCAGCAAACAGATGCCCTAGAAATGAAATTTCTAATTGTTGCTGAAGATAAACAGTCCGCAGAACTTAACTACAATACACCATAAAATCAGAGGAAGATGAACCCAGGTTGTATTCAAATTTGATTTCTGCTTTCACTATAAAAAAATATTCTGTGAGGACACAAAAAAACTAATCAAGTGCTGTAAACTAGAAAATGTGAAACGTGATGATCAAATAGCATAAATAGGCCAACAAAAAATGAGGCCAGCATCAATTCTAAATAAAACTTTTGCAAGAATCGTGAAAGTCGTCGTCTAATTCAACTGCAATTTCTTTCTAAAGAGTGAAGAAAGGAAGAAACTTTGGATCATCAAGATCTTACAGGTTGAGAGTCATCAAGTCGAAAACAATAAAAGTTTTCTTCTTTTTTTTTTGCATATCAGCCTCATCAAAAACTGAGATTTTCAAATCTCTGGCTAAAATGAGTAAAAATAATGCGATATGCACCCGCTGATGTACCAACTCCAACAGCTTCCTTTATTGTGCCATGGTTCCATCATCCATGCAATCGCTTCATCTTCCATGTTGCAGTGGCAGACAGTAGATTATACATTTTGTAAGGTAATCCTGCTGAGAAATATGACCGATGACAAAATGGTGACAGAAACTGAATCATGATATAGGATAATCTAAGTTGAGAAATTTCAGCTAAACATAATCAGTAAGTATGTATACTGTATTGGAGGTTAATCACTGGTGTTCACGAACTTACGCTTTAAGCAAACATGAATATGTCATGGAAGAAAAATCTAGGGCAAAATGTTACAGGTTCCAACCCAGCGAGGTAACCATGTACAAAAAGCACATGATACATTGTAATTTGGGCGTCTGGACATGAACACAGATAGCAAAACAATAAAGTTTGCAAGTCTAGTGTCAGATGTCATGGAAGTAAAAATTGCACAGTATAATTGATATTCTATTGTGGTTAAACTATCAACTCACACTATTGGAAACTTGATTCTCTTCAAGCTAACTTTCAAGCAATGAGCAAGTGAAAGCAGCATCTTTATCTCAATCTTGCCATAAAACTTCTTGTATGTGGGACTTATTTAAGTAAAAAGTGCTTATCAAGTGAGAAACATGTTCATTTCTATAATTTATTAAAGGCAATGTAATGGAAGAATATTTACTATCAAACAAGACACCCAACCATAGCTGAGTAATAAAGAAAGATGTACCATTTCCTGTGCTAGCTGCAACAGAAGAACTAAATACGACTCTTCCTTAATGGTAGTCTTATAGATTTGCATATCACTGTTAGAGTAAACGCTCAATATTTCAAGAATACTATATTGTCCTCAAGGTTTTTGATATCTACATCATGATTCATTTCCGTGATGAATAGTTTTAAACAATATCTGCAATTAAAAGAACCATGAAAAGCATCCATTGATGCCTCCAAAGTGTGCCTGCAATCCAAGATCTTCAAGTATAGGACTAAGCATACAAAATTGTGACAACCCAAGCTTAATCCCACGTTGGATGCGAAAAGCCAATGGACTAGAATGGGTACACTATCATTCAGATTTATCAACAACTTAATGAGTCAGTCACTCCATCGGTCGTATTGCATTTGCCGGGTCATGGCAGATGCATTTCAAACTCTCCTTGAAAACTCATTAACAAGATCAAATCTACAACCTTAAACCGGGCATCGTTTTCCCGGCCGAAGATCAAAACTACTTACCTGTACGTAGCAAATTGCGCTGACGGGATTCGGCTTCCGAGTCTTGAGTCCGAGGGCTTTGGGTTTACTCCCTCGGCCCTCCACCCTCCTCTTATTAAACCCCAAAGCTTTACATTTTCGACCCTTTCATGCTCTCTCCTACGGCCTCTTTCTTCCCTAAGCGTTATTGTCCCTCTCCTCTGATGGGGAAGTGTCGTCCGAGGCTGAAGACGTTTCAAGGCTTTTGGGGCTTGCGAGCCGTTCGATAACATGGAAGGATTCGGCCTTGGGTCAACAACTTGGGCTACGCGGTCAGATTAAGCACTAACTCGAACCCAATTTGAAATTTGACCACAATATTTGGATCAATTTTGACCCCGCGGTATCTTGATCTGATCCAACCCTAGCCAAGAACCCGGTCTAACCCGAGTCAAACCGGACACAGCTCAAGATTTTGGCCACGAGTGAGGTTTAGGTTCGGCTCAATTAATCTCAACCCGATAGGCAGATGTTGAATCAACATACATATTTTTTTCATATATGTGTATATATACATATATATATATATGTATATATGTATATACATATGCATACATGTATATGTATACACACAAAGCCATCCATTGGGTTGATTAAACATCATCTAACATCACTTTCTTGTTTGTTGACCGATTAGCTCCATTATTGTGCTGGTTATTGTGATGCTTCAAGGACTTCTGAGTCAAAGGTGAATAAGAACTTGATTGGCAAGAAGATGACACTGGAAATCTTAAGAAGCTCAGAGAAACACACAAGCAAATTGGCTTTCAGACTTCCAAAACACAAGCAACATCAAGCACTCAGCAACTCATATCTCTCGTTCTTATTCAGCTGAGCTTGCAGGTCACTGAGGGAGTGGCTGGTGGTCTGAGCACATGTAGGCGTAGGTGTACACCAGCCCGGCGATGCCGCCACCGATGAGGGGACCGACCCAGTAGATCCAGAGGTCGGAGAAGTTCCCGCTGGCGACGGCCGGCCCGAAGGAGCGCGCCGGGTTCATCGACCCTCCGGAGAAGGGGCCCGCCGCGAGGATGTTGGCGCCGACGATGAAGCCGATGGCTATGGGGGCGATGGTGCCGAGCGAGCCCTTCTTCGGGTCGGCCGCCGTCGCGTACACCGTGTACACGAGGGCGAACGTGATGATGATCTCCATCACCACCGCCTCTCCTGCTCCCACTCCGTCTCCCAGGCCATGGGTGGGGGTGTCCTACATGTTTCAGTGGAAGACAAGCATTTAGCTCTCTCTTGCGTCAACCCACCACAACCATGCTTTGTTCCGATCTTACCAGTCCTGTCGCGAACTTGACGAGAAAAGCTCCAACGACAGCTCCAAGCAACTGCGCGACCCAGTAGAAGATCCCAGTGAGGATGGTAATCTGGCCTCCCAGAGCCAGCCCGAAGGTGACCGCCGGATTCACGTGGCCGCCGGAGATATTGGCGCCGACCGACACCGCCACGAAGAGCGCGAAACCATGGCAAACAGCGATCGCGACCAGCCCGGCAGGATCCAAAGCTGCGCTCGACGTCAGCTTGTCTGCAAACCACAGCAAGCATCTAAGTCGAGACACAAAAACCCCACGGAAACTGTTGTAGGAGGGATAAAGAAAGAAAAAAGAGAGGATGATCAGTTAACTGTAAGCGATAGCTGATCCGACCCCGGCGAAGACGAAGAGAAGAGTGGAGATGAACTCGGCGAGGTAGGCTTTGAGTGTGCCGACACTGAAAGAGTCGTCAAAGCGCCCAAAGGCGATGCCGGCCATGATCAAGGAACTCAGAGATCAAAACCTAAGCAAAGGCTGGAGAGGGAGAGACAGCTACCTAAACAAGATGAAGGCTGTTATGCATATTTATACACACACAGACATACAACTACAAGAGTTCACGGATTAGGAATGCATGTGATGAAATAAGGAGAGGGCGAGGAATGACATGGAGTGCTTATCCAATCCCATCTTGTCTACTATAATTAACATGCAGTGATGGAAACGTCGGGAAGCTCATCAATGACTTGTGGGGATTCTGCAGCCGACCAGCCAATGGTGTGGCCTGCATGGTGGGCCACACCATGGATTGATCCAAGGAAGAAGATTGAAGAAGAAGAAGAAGAAGAAGACGAAACATGTGATGGAATGAGTGTGTTGTGGTAATTGTTTGAACTCAAAATATTGATGTCTCATTTGTTTTCCTTTTGGATTGTAGGGTATATGACCTCTGATGATAGTTATTTCACATAGTTTCATCACAAATAATGCTTCGAATAGCTGGAAGAACATGTAGCCATGTGGCTCACGCTGGTCTGCAGATTAAAAATTTGTAGTGGATGGAAATCTGAGCTAATTTAAGGTATTGGCTTTGCATAGCTTATCGGTTCATCATGTTAGGACTCCGACATCTCAATCGCATCAGCTGATCTTAAATTGTGATAAGGTAGCTACTAAAGAAAGCTCCAGCAATGGAGTCCAAGGCAGCGATTAAATAGATGATAACCACCAAAAAAGCATCTAAATTATACATCAAGAAAAATCATGGAATAATTTTGAGATGATTCTGATGTCTCTTTCAAGCATGAAAATTATCTTCCATATCACAGTCAGGATATTTACGAAAGACCTCTGGAAATGTTTGTTCGTAATCAGAACCACATTTTTATTTAGGTTAACATTGACCTGTGGAAGAAACCAGTGGTTGAAATGATCCGGAGAGGAGGACAATGGCACATGACATTGTCGACTGCAATGGACAGGAAAAAAGATGAGAGGGAATCGTCTCTTGTGATGGTGGGGCAGCTGCAGAGAGACCAAAGGGCTTGATGATCTCAGTAAAAATCTGTCGTCCTTGTCCTGAAAAATGAGGGATATTCTTTGATTTATTCCTTCTGCATATGAGATGCCAAGAACTGTTCCCAAGGAATGCAACGTCAGGAGGAGCTGGAAGTGGTCCGTCACACTCATGCTGAGCTGAAAGAAAACGCGGATACAGTGAAGTTGGCAGTCGCATGGAGAACTCCAAACCTTGGCTGGAAAAGATGAGAAGAAGTGGAGAAGATTGTAACATGCCAACCACTCATCACACCTTTGCGTGAGTTCTCACATCCGTTCCTGATTTTTCTGCTGCTGAAAACAAGGGGATAACTTAAGCACCATGAAAGTGCTTGACGAAAGGAAGCTTTTGCCTCCAAGTTCAGAAAAGAAAAAAAGGAATCATCTTCGAAAGCCAAACACAGTGTTGCTAAACATGTTCTTTCCATGCAGCTGAGAGATGCAATTGGTAACATTAGTTACGTTTATCTACTGCATGCAAATGGGTTTCGGAGTGAAGCTTTCGATTAAGATTCTAAGGAACATGTATCTATTATATGAAACAAGATCTCATTTGGCCAAATAGAGCAATCCAGAACTAATAATTGCTTTGGGTACTTCTTCTTCTAATTAATGAAGTGCAGATAAGGCCAAAGATCTTGATGGAACTAGCCAAGAGGGGCTCTTTAGATTTAGGTTGAGAGCCCAGTCTTTTTATCTAAAGCTCTATAGCTTTAGCTTTAGATTTAGATAGAAGTTTGTCTTCCATCCAAGCCTATGATGCTCTATGTTACAATCATAATGTATCAACTTTTGGTTCCAGAGGAACCTTACATGTACCCGATGGTGTCAGATTTGTCCATCTTATTAAATTGAGACAATGGTTGATCAAGAATTTTGCTTCGGTAAAATATGTGCAATTACTAGATTTCAGCTCTATACCAAACCATGTATGTATTTGTGTATATGGTTGTGTATGAAGGTACGCCACTGTGTACATACATACGTTTGTGTGTGTTTACGTGTGAATGACGGCATGTCATGTCTGTGGGATCAAGAGGAATCTCCACCGTTGAATCCGCTTGCGGATTGAAGATCGAACTTGCGATCGTCTCCAAATCGTGCGGTTACGCTTTCTGCCACGATGAGCGCATCCTGGCCGTTCCCGAGGGTCTCAATTGTCCATAGGCATGGGGCCCACTTGTGTGAGCGGTTGACAGATGGAAAGTCGAGATGTAGTAAGATCATGGTGAAGCGACGACGAAAGATAGGGAGTTGAAGGGACGCCGGATTCGCCTGGGTTGGAGAGGATCCTGACCTGCACATTCAGCACGTGATTACCACGTGGCCGTCAGGAGCATGATGGATAGAGGCGGATTCGAGGGAAGAAACGTGAATTGCTTACGAGGTCGAAGACAGGATCTCGGCCGGCGGATGGCGAGGAGTGTTCCCATGGCGGCCACCTCCTCCAACTCGCACATCCGACTCGCTGCGCTCCACTCGCCACTCTCCTCCATCGCCGCCGCCGCCCGGTTCGCTCCCAGCAGTCTCAGCTCCGCCCCACGCCGTACGCTATCTCCTCTCTCGGTTGCCAAACTCCCAATTCTCCGCCTTCTCTTCTTACCTTTTTATCGATGTTTTGGAGACTTATCGATCTCCTTCCTGATTGGTTTCCCGATTGCTTGTTTTTGGGAGAAAAAAGACAATTCTTTTGGTGAACGCAATTGAGTACAATCTGGAATAATGCTTGTACAGCAAGTCTATGGTGAACTACTCGATTATGGTCATCACTTTCGCTCCAAGATTCGTGTTTCAGCTAAAGAAACATATGTTAGTGATGAGCAAGCAACCTCGGCAGATGAATTTAACTTGGTCGTGCTTGTCGTATTTTGGATAAATGATCTTTTTATTTGGTAACAGTTTCATTGATTATATTCAGGCATTTAGTATCATATTCCGTGTGTTTTGCGTTCTTTGTGATAGATTACTTGATTGCAGATACTGACTTCTCTCCAAGATTACATTCTTTTGGTAAGTGTATCTTTTGTTGGTATGCTATGACAGCATCACACCTAACAGAGATATCTCTGTTGGAATATTAAATCAAACTTTGGAATATTGTGTTCAGTCTCGGCCCTTCTTTTTCTTTGATCACTAGTCTATTCGTTTGTTTAATGAACTGTTTCTCTCAAGTGATTAATCTTTTGTTTAAATTTGGAATTTTCAATCTTTTGCTGTTGTTTTCCAATTTGATTGTATTGTGCCTGCTCACTGAATAGAGGTTGTAGGCTTACTGAAGCGACTCAGTAAAATTGCTAGGAGGCAAAGCTTATACTATGTGTGGCATTAAGACTATTTCTTTGTTATTACCTTGTTAACTATAATATGATGTTTTTTCAATACTGCATGATTACTTTTCTCTCATTTTCACATGCTACTTCCCTTCTATGTCCATGGTAAAATGTAAACAGCTTAAATCTTGTTTAATATAACATTAATTTCTAGACCTAATCCTGTGGCTCTTTTCTGTATGTTATATTCAGCTATACATCTGGAACATTTGTTTGGAATAACAACTTCTAGATTGGTAAGAAAAGCAAATTGTATAAAAGCCAGTGTCTCCGGCAACACGACGCAAGCAAGCACTGTTGATAAAGAAAGCGCTTTTGAGTGGGTGAAAACGGATAATCGGAGAATGCTTCATGTTGTTTATCGTGTTGGTGACTTGGAAAGGACAATAAAGTATCATGCCCTCTTTATTTAAATATATTTCATCTTTAATTGAAATATCTGGTTTAGACATGTAAAACATATTGGTGCAGATTCTACACAGAATGCTTGGGAATGAAGTTGTTGCGGAAACGTGACATTCCTGAGGAGAAGTACACTAATGCCTTCCTTGGATATGGACCCGAAGACTCACATTTTGTTGTTGAACTTACTTACAGTAAGGGACATGGATTATTTCTTCATGACATTAGAGGAACATTTCTTTTAGACATCTTTGCACATTTTTAATACCTACATCTTTTGTTAGTTGAGGAACTCAGAGTCTGCTATAGTGTTGCTGTTTGATAGTGTCATAATGCAAAATGTGTATCCCTGACATATCTGAATCTAGCTCTGTATTTTGCAAATGATGGCAGACTATGGAGTTGACAAGTACGATATTGGAACTGGTTTTGGACACTTTGGTGTTGCAGTTGAAGATGTAAGACTTCTTTTCATGTATAATAATGTACTGGCTTTTATCATCAGTTTATGCATGGTTTTGAGGAACATAAATGCCAGTCCTAAGCTCCACGTGTGTCTAAGGACATAGCATAAAGAAATAATAGAAAAAGAGCTTTAGTAATCTTCATTAGTCCATAATCTGATTGTATATCACGCTGATAAACACTGAAATAAGCAATCTTCATGTCAATTTATATTTGGTGGTTGAATTTTTTGTTATAACTCGTTTATCCTCAAAGACAATTTTTATGTTGAATATGGATTTTAAGTTCTCAAAACAAGCCTTATAAGTTTTTCTGCTTTGCATGAGGCTATGATGCCTTGAGATCATTCTCCTAGTGTTATACATCAATGAAATTTTGTCTTCGGAAAAGGAAATCCATTATGTGCAATAATATCATGATGCTTCCTTTCACATGAATATAATTGGAACATAGTTTATCTTCTACTGGAAGTTCTTTTCCATCTTTTCGCGATAAGCTAGTTTTTTAACCACTCAATCTATTGAGTTGGTGGACAAACATTATTTCAGATGCTTGCTTTCGTGCTGTAACAAGAGTCACTGATACTCCTACCCTGGCCTAGTTCTGATGTCTCTCTTCTTGAATGACTAGGCTTCTTCAAAATTTCTTCAATTTTAAAAATATATTTTGATCTAGGTAGCATCTCACCAACTTCTGTACAAATCATTCTTACAAAATGTTGCTTGTGAGATGATTTCTTCTTCTGGATACAGGTTGCCAAGACAGTGGATCTTATAAAAGCTAAAGGAGGAAAGGTAACCAGGGAACCTGGCCCTGTAAAAGGTGGCAGAAGTGTGATTGCTTTTATCGAAGATCCTGATGGTTATAAGTTTGAGCTTTTGGAAAGGGGCCCAACACCAGAACCCTTGTGTCAAGTGATGCTTCGTGTAGGAGATCTTGATCGTTCCATAAATTTCTATGAGAAGGTTGTTCTCTTTGAAATTTGACAACATTTCTTGACCATTCTATTTTTCCTTTTCATTTCTTGAGAAATGGTGTTTGATCATTTTCTATATTCTAAGTTTCTTTTTTATTTTTATTTTTCTTGTAACAAGGCATTTGGTATGGAGCTTCTTCGCAAAAGAGACAATCCTGAATATAAGGTAAATTTGATGCATCTGAAGTTTTGAATGCATATTTTCCAAAATTATTTAACAACGCTATACATTCTTGTTTGATTTTTTCTAACTCCAATTAAAATTTTAGCAATGTTGAACGCTGAAACGGTGGGAACCTTGTTTACTGGTGCACTTTATGTCCACCATTGACGAGGAACTACCTTGTTTCTTAAGTATTTGAGTAGTGGACAATATCCACTAGGCAGAATATAGTCTCTATCCTTGTTATCCACATGGACAAAATGATCTTTGAAACTTCATTTCTTAGAAGGCCAATTCACATTCCTTTCCTAAGCCTTTGCTGATACAATACTATTGGTGTCTCCTAGAATGCAGTGTCTCTCCAATTTTCTCGTTCATATATGTTGATTGATACTTAGCAGGAGAGTTGTTCGATACAATGCATAACTTTCTTGTTGTATGTACTACTACTATTTATTGTCTAAGCCTTGTTCCTACCTTTCGCTCTGAAAACATTTTGATGCCTTTTTTTGTCATGTGTCCTGTAATCGATGTGTAAGTTCATTTTTAGTACACTATAGCGATGATGGGATACGGTCCTGAAGATACAAACACTGTTTTGGAGTTGACCTACAACTATGGAGTTACAGAATATGACAAAGGGAATGCCTTCGCACAGGTAATTTTCGTTACAATCTGCCTAGAAATCTGTTTAGTATCTCAATATGAAAGTTGTCGAGGATAATCTATGTATTGTTGCACTCTTTCTATTAAGATTCTAGTGATATGGTAATGGAATTGAACTTTCTCTGGAATTGCCACATATTATTATTCTAGATTGCAATTGGCACGGATGATGTTTACAAGACAGCAGAGGCCATAAAACTGCATGGAGGAACGATCACCCGTGAACCAGGCCCCTTACCTGTCATTAATACTAAGATAACTGCCTGCTTGGATCCAGATGGTTGGAAAACTGTATGTACCTGCATTTGACTCATTTTAGTATCTTGATTGTTTTATTTCAAGATTCTTGCAGCCCTTAAATACCGTATGCATATTTATGTTAGCTACTTGTTTATTATACTAGGTATGAAAGTACAATCTTTTAGGATGATGAAGGATAACATTCTGTAAAGGTTAACCAACACACTGTATGTCCAGATTGAATCTTTAAAGTCTTAATAATAACTTCCATAGTTCAGCAAATTTCCACTCTGCATAAACCAGTAAAACCACGCTATACTAACTGTAAATGCGCATGAAAATGGAGGATCATTTGGTTTTGCAGGTCTTTGTTGACAATGTAGATTTTGTTAAAGAGCTGGAGTATTAAGCCCTTGTTATCGGACCTACATCTCAAGGAGCATCAGTTACTGGACGACAACGGCTGGCTGTCGCCTAACTAATCTTGTAAAAGACCTACATCAGATCTCAGTTTGTATATAAATTGTTTTGCCCACCATGTTAACGGAAGTACTAAGATATGAATTTCGCACTGCATCGGAGTTTTGATATTCTTTTTTTGTTTGTTACAAAGTAAAATCAAATCAATCTCGATTGGGTTCTGCCACAATTAATCACTTTTATCATCCAAGTATATCATCTTTTTCACACTGGCTTCCCTATGTACATGTCAGGCATGACTATCCAGCATTTGTGTGATGCCTTGGATGCAGATCTTTTCATCACATTTTCTGCATTCAAATTTGGAGGTGAGATTTATCTACAGGATTGACACAATAGTATAATATTAAGAAAGATCTAGTATATAGAATTTCAATATTCTTTTCAGAACCAGCTTCAATTTCTGTAATTGATCATTTTTATATCTCTGAGTTGTGAACCCATAAATGCTGATTGATTATGTTGAAGGCCACCTTCAATGACTGTTGCTTTTCAATTACAGAAAATATTAGTACATATAGTGTTGAACCAAATGTGACTTTGCTATGGACTTGTCCATATAGTGTTGTTAGTTATAATATTTTTAATAAACTTATAATATTTGTGGTGTATTTATCAAAATATTATATGATTATTTAAAAATACTATAACTAAGATAAATAGATTCAAATTTATTTTAAAAATAGAATCTCAAATATGTATTCTATATTTATAATGTTTCGATTAAAAAATATTATAATAAGATAAGAAATTGGATTGATTCATCTTATGAATTGGTCGACTGAGTGTAGCTAAATATTACTGCTCTAATTATTATATTGTAAAATATTTTTGAAATTATGAAAAATATTAAAAAGAGATAGCAGAAAACACGTTTTACTTACTGTTCTACCCACACGACGACCCCATAGCGGGCTCCACAGTGGGTCCACTCACGAGCCACTGTTCATCTCCTTATAAAGGGCCGACGAAACGGGTAGAAAATGGAAAGCCCACTAGAAATTGCCTTCCGTTCTTCTACCCAAGCCCTAGTGAACTGAAGGTGCTCTCCGCCGGTGGTGCCGAATTCATCTCCGTCGGTCGAGGGCGGCATACTCGAACGAGAGGAAGAAGGCGAGGAGGGAGAACTCGCCCCCCTCCTCGATCAACATCTCTCTAAGGTGGATCTTCTCAAGATTCCGTGGCTCCTGTGGCTCTCGTGCAATCGCAAGGTGAGAATGCTCCTTTACGCAGAAACCAGTATTAAAGGATAGGTCCGCTGTCACATCGTTTCCGGTTCTGTTGATAATGGATTTATCAAAGATCACTGCTTGTCAGTATGGGGATCCTTGTGTTTAAGAATTGACTCTCGAAAGATGACCCTCGATTGAGAATGGGAAGGAAGGTGCAGGGAACCTTGGGGGCCATCCAGTAGTCGTGGCTTACAATGATATTTTTCCTGACGTTTTTTTCTTTCTTTTGAGATTGGCTCCTATGTATCGATAAAGCAGATATATATTAACTCTGTTTCTGACACAATGTAACTGTTCTCTTGCCTTGCAGTTGCTTCTTTTTCCCTTCTTCTGTACCATGTTTACGGCTTCATTTGCACCCGGTGCATCTCCTCAGATTCCGACATGGCATCCTGCTCAATCTTCTTTATCTTCCTTCTGGCAGTCGGAAGATGTGCATGAGCATCTGAGAAAGTTGAAAGAAACCGTTGGTCTTGCAAAAGCATTGTACATTTGCTCACCATCCAACTTTGTTGAAAAAAATTGATTTTGATTCCTCATCCTAGTCCTTCAATTGTATAAACGCTTCCTGCAGGAAGACAGAGCTAGAAGAAATTCTTCTTGTTAGAAGGTCAAGGGACCCCAATTCTGAAAGAGTTTCCTTATCTTTGGATTGCCCATCACCAAGAGAACTGTCGCCGTCTTTAAACGATTCCATTGCCACCGGCGTTTCTCGGTGTTTTGAGGATGAGTCGAATTTGCAAATTTTAAAATTGATTGAAGCAAAGAGAATCAGTCTGGATGTTCAAGAATCTCTCTCGATGGAGGCAGCAAACACACTGCTTTCGACTCTGAAATATCAGCTTGTGCCTCTTAATGGCATCACAAGTCAAGCAATACCATGGGAGGAGAAGTCAGCGGCAGTTCAATTTGCTAACAAGCTGCAAAAGTCCAAAAGGAACAAGTTGTGGAAGAAAAAAAAAAGAAAACGTGTTGCTGAATTAGCACGCAAGGTTGTTCAGGACTGGTTTGCCATATTAGTTAAATTTCTCTCTGTTCTGAGGCTTTGTTGATAAGCTTAAAGTTATTAAACTTGCGGTGCCTGCGTTAGACAAGTTGTATTGCTGCTTTATGTTTATTTATTGATTTCTTGGATTGATTTTATGTTCTGAAGTTGCGTGAAGATTATGTTAAAGCTGACCACGATGCTGATGAATGGAGAGCTAGGGAGATTGCCAACGACATGGCGAGACACAAGGTATGCCATTTATTAGTCATGAGTTCAGTATGATTTTTGTATCTTACAGGGCTTTTTGGTTGCTAGTCTTTAAGTTCTCGAAACATGAAATTTCCTCATCCTGCCGTTTGCTATACTGTAGATTGTTGACTTCTTCCTGCCAAATCATGCTTCCTTGTTTTCTTTGCAACCCTCCTTTGGATAATCTATTCAATGAACCAGGTCACCAACTTTAAAGTTCATCATGCCTGATTAGTATTCAATTTTTTTAGGAGTCTCCTATTCAATATGTAGGTGCTGCTATACTGAACATACAATGGTAAATTTCCAGCCACTTAGACTATTTCTTGACATAATTGGGAAAGGTTGTGGTTTAAATTTTTTCTTTACATTTTTTAAGTTAAACTTTGATCGCATATTCCCTTTCTCAGGTTATCACTTTTTATGGTTCTTGTTGATGCATGTATGTGTCCTTTCTGATCTTACAATGGATTACCAATTCAACCTTCTCCCTAGTGGCTAACATAAGCATGGTGATTCCAGGTAGAAAGCATGAAAGAAATTGCAAAGCTGAAGTCTAGAGAGGAGAGAAAGAGACTAGAATCTGAGGTAAGACATTCTGGGCACATATCACATGTATGCTACAATAAGGATGTTGAGTATTCATGATTTAGTACTAATTATTAATGTATATTATTTGTTCATTTGATTTTGAGATTTGACAGTTTATTATGTTGTCTGTTTTTTTATTGTTATAAGAGCATTTGAAAAATGTACTTCCATCAAGGATTGCCTTGTCATGGGCCATGTTGGCACTTGGCATTTATCATCGTGCTGTTGATGTGTCCAACATTCTGAGTTTCCAACACAATTTTCTTCAGATGCTTTAGTTGTTGAATCATTTAATGGCTGTTTCAAGCATATGTGTTGTTTGATATTTGATAGTCATCTACATTTCATCTTATTTCCTTGGCAGAGCAACATTTATTGATTATTCTGTTACACTGTAATGTCAATATATTGCCGTATGTTCTGTAATGATTAAACATTTTGATAAAGATGGTTTTGCAATGGACGGTGAGTTGTAATTTAATTTTTACATTTCAAAACTAATCAAATTATATTTAAACAAGGAAGCTTCTTGAATTCATGTGATGATTTTAGCTGTGTTTTGATAAGGTTAGTAAGGCATGTGAATACGATGCAACTGCAACAGCTTTGAAATAGGGAGAAGATTGATATGACTGCTGTGATAGGTGCTACTAGACAATGTATCCCCGTATGAATTTCCAATAAATGTAGGCATATTTTATGCTGATGCTGATGTGCATGTCACAGATGAATCCCTGTGATACAGACATAGTTCCATGTTGTACTGCTATTTCTGGATTGGTAAGATGGCAGAACTGTCATACTGTTACTACCGATGAAAGTTTTGAGCTAGTTCCCCATGGCAAATAGTCATGCTCATGTGTTTTTCTGCTTCCCGACCTCAATCTTTCATGGTACTTAGTGGTTGAATCTTGTCCTGATCTTGGGTGGCATGTGTGGAAATCTGTTCCTTTTTCCAAATATACTGTCTGTTCTTGAAAAGAGCCTGCCCTCATCATGAACTTGTAATATATAACTTGACTACTGCAGTAATGTGCTTAAATTCCTTTTGTTGTATGCCTTTCCATTATTTTATTGTCTACATTTATCAGTGCATAAAAGATAGCTGGATTTTGTTTAATTTGGTGGTACACATGATTATTTGATATGTGTACGATTTCTGTTTTTTGCATTCAGAGATAGTATTAAAAGAAAATTGTCAGTCCTGATAATTTTAGCATTTTTAACCAAAAGTTGTCTTAACTTTCAGCTTGAGCTTTTCCTAGTTGTTGAGAAATTGCAAGAGCTTCACTCCATCAGAATTCAGAAGTTGAAAAAACAAGGCAAGACACCCTTTTTTTTATAATTATATAAAACTCCCAAAATTTTATATAGTTTCTAAATTTCTTTGTTTTTAGTTAGATCTTGATAAGTTGCGCTAAAGAATTGTCAGATTATAATAATCTCAGTTTTGCTAGTGTAATATAACAAATATTATCCTTCATACATTGCAACACGATCTGTAGTATGACAAGAACACATTTACTTTTTGTGTGATTTGAAGTCTTATTTTAGTAAGTCATGCACTGTTTTGAGAGTTAAGCTTATGCCAAAAGAATTCAGTCTTTACACAGGTTCACTAATAACAATCTTAGTATTACACTGTTGTGACAGCAACTAACTGAAACAAATAGGCACAAATGACAAATTTACTCTAACAACAGATCGATTGAAACAACTGTCTGATAGTAAAAAAGGATTTGTTTTACTATATCATGAATTTTCCAAGTAAAAAAGACTGGATGATTTGACCCGGTTCAGTAAGGTCGGTTCCAAGTAAGAAGCCTGTCAGATCTTGAATTTGTGGTTGTGCAGGTCATTTCATTCCAGAAGAGGATGATAAATTTCTTGAGCGTGTACGAGCTGCTGTTGAGGAAGAGGAGCGGCAAGCTGCAGCTGCTGCTGACACACATGCTGCCAAGGATGCCATTGCAACAGCCGAGGAGTCTAGAAAAGTTATGCAGAATGCAATAACAGAAGCAAATTCTATTGATAAAATTGAAGGCGAGCCATCTAAGACCAAAGGCCAAAGTGAAGGAAGTTTGGTCATGGATGCAAATATGAAGTCTGAACAACAGAAGGATGAAGCTCCGGGTTGGGGTAGTGGCTATGACTCTGTGTCAAATTTACCATTTGAGTTCCTCCACTATTATCATGGAAGCAGCAATGATATGGGGACACTAATTGAAGTGAGTTCACCAAATCTTGGAGCTAAACCTTTTTATGTTATCCTAGTTTAGTTGTTTGAGTCTGTGAAAGTAGTTATAGTTTTTGTTTGATCTTACAAGGATAAGTTAGTGCAGATAGTTTATGTCAAGTATAACTGATTTTTGATGCTTTTATGGTTCTGGATTTGTAGATTATTTTAGTTTAGATTAACAAATAGTACGAATCCTTTATTTTCTTCATTTGAGATAATTTTTTCTGCAAATGTTATTAAATATTCTTGTGAAATTGTCTCATTCATTCCTGGTGGTATTGAAGTACAAACCACTTTGTTACATTCGTTTACTTAGATTAAAATACCTAAATAAAGGGTTTTAGTCATATTGTTTGAAGGTCTCTAACCCATATATCACTATTGAGTATACAAAATTTATTTTTGCTTCTGCGTAATGGTTTGAATCCTTAATTGCAATGATCAACAGTATTTAGTGTGTTAACGTGGTTATTCAAAGGCTTTTAACTATATGAACTGTTAACTTCAAGATGTAGTCAATCGTACTTAATGATCCGATCCAAGCATTTTCAATCATCTTTTAAGATTGTATTACAAGTATAATGTATCCAAAATAGTGACATTTATTTGACTCTCTCTTGCAAGTTCTTTCACTGTTTTTAGCAATTCTTTTTTTATGTTCTTTTAATGTATTAGCCTTATGGTTGCAAAATTCAATTCATATTTTCAGGTTAGAAGAACTTGGGATGCTTATATTAGACCTGGAGGAAGGTACATTCCTTGACTTTTTCGTTAACATATGGGCACTATACCAGAATTATAATATACTAACATCATACTTTTCTGTTCTAGGAAGTGGGAATATTGTTACAACTTACAACATTTTTTTGCTAAAATAAACTGATGTTATTTTAATTTTCCAACACAAGTTTCTTTCTTGGCCTCTTGAGCCGTTGCAAAATGTCAATTAATACTTAACTTTTAAGGTCATAGATTTCATTTATATTCTTTATTGGGGGAGCACTGGAATCTTCCCTTTTAATAGGGAAGTCTAGAAGGTTGTCTACTTTAAATACATGCCTTCTTCTGATTAGCATCTTATGAAAGAGGGCTTTTAATATATTGATCTTATTATTTTTTTGCTGTTTAATTTAGCTGGACCATGGACTGGCCACTGAGTTGCATCAATGACCACTTCAGTTTGTGTTTTGTTATGGAACTGACTTGTTTTGTGCTTTACTAATATGATCTGGGTGTTGTTTCATTTCATTTTGGGTGAAATTAGAAAAAAGGGCTTGTAGCCTTTGTGTTTATTTTTAATTTTAAATTCATTTTGTGGGTACCTTTGGATGCAGCCGGATACCTGGACACTGGGTGCGGCCACCACCACCTGCAGATGCAGTCTGGGCATCATACCTTATCCAACCGAAGTAGTGTCTTCACATGAACTATCTGTCTCATCTTGCAGTGTCACATTTGAGAAAGGTATGCAATTTGCTTAAAAGCATAATTATGAAGTTTGATTGAAGTAAGCTGGTATTTTATATTTATAAACATGTTAGCTTTGTAATAGAAATACAAGTGCATTTTTCGGACACGCAAAGTGTTAATTTGTAACAGCACTTCAAGAGGGGGGAATCAAATGTTTACCGTTTATGGGAAGGGGAAAATAGATAGAGGTGGACAAGTTGCTTCTGATCATATAATTTGCTCGTCAGTTGTAGATGAATTAGTTTCTTCTTGTCAACAAGAAACTAAAATGTCCCAATTTGAACACCACATTCTCACATTGTCATTTTTCCACATGATAATTTAAATTTCTAAATGTTGCTGAATTTCATATCATAAGTTATTGATTATTTTAACTGTCATGCATCCATTGACCATCTGTTTATCACTATCATGCTGATTGACCATCCTCTACCACCTTCATTCCAAACAACCATCAATGTCGAAGTGCAACCCTCCTAGAAGCTCGTATATCTTCTGACGTCCCATCTGTTGTCAATTTCAAATTGTCTTAATGTTGGCAACATGTTACTCCTCCCGTCTCTCTCATCCTATGGCATCTACTCTCTTTAAGCTGGTGTACAGGTGATCCATCTCTGAAAGCTGGGTCATAAACCAATCCCTCCCTTACCTAGTAACATGAATGACCTGGATCTAGAAATTTGTTTTCTCGTGATTGATATATATTTCTCATACACATATCATTGTAAGGCCCTCCTGGGGCATTAGTTGACCTGTAGAAAAGGATGAGCACCTCCAATCAGTCCACAGCACTAGTAGTTCAACCTAGCTTAGTTGGAGTACCAGCTAATTTGCAGCAATAAATATTGAGCAAAGATCATTGCTAGTTGGTAAAGCTGCATGGTAGCTTTAATTCTCCCTTTCAATCAAATCTGTGGCATCCGAGCTACAACAATAATAGTGCTTAAATCCTTGCTTCATGGTGAATTGCTGTCGATCAATGTATGCATCTTCATACTTTCTTTTCTTTATTACATTGATTCATGACTCAATTCTCCACCGTTATGAGTGGGCTTAACTGGTTTCCTAATGACTGGTTCTCCTTATGCCTCAGAGACATAAATGGTCTTCCAGGAATATGATTTAGATGAGATTTTCCAGCCAGTAAAAGATTAAATTCCCTAGCTCAGTATGGTTCTCCAAACTAATATGGGCATCTTTATTTGTGCAGGTGCAGTGGTGGTGCCGGAGGGCAACCGGTGTAATGCAACGAGGACAGGGATCGCCACTAGTTATTGTTGAATCCAACACCGAATCTGCTGTCCATATTCCAATAATAGCATCAGCAAAGTTAAAGAAAAAAAATATATAATTTCAGGGTTAGAAAGTACAGTTTGTGTAATGTTAATCCTTTGCATTGGTGGGACCTCATCTTTTAAATATAAAATGACAAGTTTTGGCAATAATAATTTCTTTTTTCGTATCTTATTAAGTCCCATAATTTCTTGATATACGGGATAATGTGACAATAAGAAAGGTGATTATTATTTAGTGGTTTGTTCACATACTTGAATACATCCTTTTGAGTGTTGTTTTGGGCTTTTGTCAGTAAAATGACTCGTTTGGCCACAACATCATAATTCGACATAATATATTAATATTACCGTAAAAAGGATATTATAATTATTTGATATGAGGACAAAGTTATTTTATTTTGTTCTTAGCAATGGATTAGTTAAAATTAATGGTGAGATAATTAGTATTTGTTAGTGTAAACAACTTGAAGTCGTGGTCTCGGCGTCGACACGGCTTGGTTCGGGTTCGGATGACGGGGATTTTACGAGACGGCCTTCGAGCCCACCGAGGTGGTCGTGTGTTATGGTTTGGATGGTGTCGTTGTTTCCCCCGAGTAGGAACTCCTTGTCTTCGCGTCTCGTGGGGACCTTCGATCTCATCCCTACATAAAGGTCAGGTCGGGGTGCTCGGTCCGACCCCTTCGACGATCAAGTTAGCTGATGTCCAAGGGGATTTAGATGAAAAAGTCTTTTTGTGTGCCTCTCCCCTTCTCGTTCAGAATGCGAGCGTATTTATAGGGAAGCTTATTGTTTCTTGATGTGCCCACTTGCATGGGGCAAGCTGGTAGCATCTGACATTGGTGTTGGCGTGGCGTGAAGAACCGAGCCCTGAGCAACCGTTACTGTGTCTCGGCCGACGCTCTGGTCCGTTTGATTAGGTACCATCACGTCGATCGTGAGGCGTCATCTGACGTCAGCCTAGTCTTACCATAATTACTATCCTCATCAGTATTAATAATTAAATAATTAAAATTAATAAATAATTAAATAAAATAATTTTTTTATTTGAAATATGGATATTGTTCTGTGTAGAGCTCAATGTTGTTTATTAGAAAAATAATTAAATCATTTCCATAATTTATTGACATAAACATCAATCTTATTATATCCATGTAAAATACCCAACAAGGTTGCGTACGGCGGACGCTCCTCTTACTCTCGGTCGGTGGCTCTTGCGTCATCAATTGTGTCCGCGAACGAGAGCGGACGAGGGAAGGCGATGGCGAATGCGGGCGGTGCGGCGTTCCGATGGGTGCTGCAGCTGCACCGGGACGTTCCGAGGGCCGCTCGGTTCTACTCGGAGGGCCTCGACTTCAGCGTCAACGTCTGCACCCTCCGGTGGGCCGAGCTCCAGTCCGGCCCCCTCAAGCTGGCACTCATGCACTCCCCCAGGTTTCGCTCCGTCACCGTGTTCTCGTTTGAGTAGTCTCTTATCCCTTTCCGGTCCGATCCTTGTGCGATCCGCTCAAGTACGATGCCGTCATATTTCGCCGACCAATTGTTTGTAGATTGTCCACACAAAACGAACACAACATACTACTGGTAGACTAATCTTAGAGGCAGCGTGATACCGTGGGAAGGACAAGGCAATCTAATGCACCATTAGAAAGGGAAAAGGAATAACGTTGGCGTTTGTCTATTTTGACTATAAGGAAAAACAAGATTGAATATTTAGACTGAGAATTTGAGGTTTTATAGTGGCAGGAACATATTCAAGAATTAGGTAAATTGCGCAATAAGCATCAGGTGCTGCTACCGTTGATCTTATTATGGTGTTGTTTTCTTTCTTCTGTGAATCACTGTTCTTGTTTAAGTTCTGTGACCGTTGGAGAATTTGTTACATATTTCCCTAAATTCCAGTACTTACCGCAGTATCGTTTTCTCATTTTGAGAAAATAGCTGCTTATTTCCCAGGTGCCAATCCTGTGAGATTTTAATTTGTACACTTGGCACCAAAAGCCATTGCAAGGCTCAGAAACAATGAAGAATCTCTCAGAGAGCAGACTTCATGTATTTGGGATTCTCCTTGAGAACAGGTTTCACCTGGGGATTATTTCTTTGTAGATATTGATTTTAAATACAACTCGTCCTATTCTGTTCTGTCATCAAATTATAATTGTTGCAAATTAAGCTGTAATTGACTGATATAACCATTGTGTTTGATTTGACCCAGTATAGTGACATACCCTGATGAAGCTAAATCAAGAGCATATATATATATAAAGTGTGCCAAAGAAAACAGCAAGGATATATATGCCACAGTACATTTCTAAACATATTGTATTGTCTTCCAGGAAACAACTTCAAATAAGCAAACAATGTGGGTTCAGAAACAGGTCATGGATATGCAGAAATTTCACATAATTAGCTGATAATGGAATAGGGATTCCAGAAGCAAGTAGGCAATAAATTATGGGGAGAGAGAGAAGGTAAAGAGTGCATAAGAGACACTGGAATACAGAGATAAGCTTTCAACTGTTACATTAATTCTCCAAAGCTAAACTACAAAGCCCAAGGTCTTCTTATATCCCCATATTAGTTGTATGCTAATAAAAAAATTTGCAAGAGGTGGTTTGAATGTATATGGAAATTCAAATAGGTCCTTATGATAAAGAGAGGAGGGGAGAAATGTGCAGATGTTTTTTGGCAGTTAAGAGGCCCACATGCCAGGTTTCCCTAAAATTCTTGCAATGGTAAGATTCACAACCTTCTTTAATCCGTGTGTCTCTAGGTAGTTTCTTCTGCAAAGTACTATGTAAAATGGGCTTGGGAGACCACCATAATGCCACAACCTAGGACTGTGCTCTGCTAGGAGATAACATGCTTGCATATATTGTCTCCAACATTCTATTATTTTGTCACATAAATTTAACATCTCTCAGAAGTTCAGTGTTCAATTTTTTTGTTACAGTGACATAACCATGCAGAAAGGATACTCTTCCATGTTATCCTTCACAGTAGCTGACATGAACAGCACAGTGACCAAACTAATGTCACTGGGAGCTGAGCTCGATGGCCCCATAAAGTATGAAATCCATGGCAAGGTATGTTATCCATACATCTAAAATTATCATCTGAGATGTTTTGAATTCATTAATTTGGTAAGTTTTCTGTACAGGTTGCTGCCTTACGATGCCTTGATGGGCATATGTTGGGTCTCTATGAACCTGCATGAAACTTCTTATAAGTTTCTGTTTCCAACTACAACACAGGCTGTGCGGGAAATTGAACATGAGATTCTCTCAGCAACATCAGGGTTTTTGATTTGATGTCAGTGGCAGGATCTTTCCTCTCACTGTATTTGAAGAATATAGGAAACATCTTCTTTATGGTTGCACTGCAAGACAGAAACTGTTTTCCTTATCCACATGAATCAAAGCAGTGCAAAGCATGTGTCACGTTGGACCTCTCATTTAGCAGATCAAATAGTGCAGTGGCAATTCTGAACATGTGTAAAGTTCATATCCTTTATATTTTAAGCTTGGCCAACAGTTGATTGCCTGTCATGAAATTTTTCATCCGCAGAATCTCCATCAATTGACAGTTCTTTTGCTTTCAACTCTGCTGAAAGTTGTTCTGCTCTTTTGTGCACCGATATTGTTCTCATATTGTATCTCCATGAAGTAGCTGATAGGCATGGTGTGGAATTTCACACTTGTAGTTCAGAAAATATCTGTCATTCATCTCTATCCTACCAGTCTATGAATATATTTACATATATATGGTGTAATTTGTGTTATGACTTTATTATTTGTCATATACCTGCTATATTTCTGAGATGGATGCATATTTTTCTGCCTGTAAGAATGGTCTTTGCCCAACTTGCTAATGGAGAAGAGGTTTTTGGGTGCTTTTTTCAACATTCAGTATTTTTGACTTCACACATCCACCGTAATACAGTTGTGTCCAGGAGAAATGTTGTATGATTGAATTCTCTGTGATCAAGAACCATGTCAACCTCAGCGAGCAATTACTATGATGACTTTTCTATTAACTTTGTATAAAGCCAGATCAGCATCTTATGTCCACGGCATCTGTAGGTGAGTTGGCATCCATCCAGCAGCAAATCTGGGGATATAAGATTTCTCCTTCGGCTTCGGCAATTTCCTTTCTTAGTGGAGGTACTAAATTTAGCATAAATGCCTGATCAAAACATTTGCATTCTCATTTTCTTCAGGTTTTAAATCTTACAAAGCAGGCAAAACAAGGAAGATCATGCAGTCCTGCTGCTGGCAATGCTGAACGCGCAGCTTGGTAGCTCGCCTGTGCATGAGTAGGCTGTGAATGACTTGCCTATTTAGCAATGTGGCTCTGACCCGGTAGCTGCACTCAAGATTGTGTCAAGCATCAAGGTTATTTAGTCACAGTTGATTGTACTAGTTAAGATTTATTCATGTGATGAGAAGGTTTACTGACTGTGTGACCGACTAAAGCTGTTTTCGATCTGAGACCAATGTCTGCTAATGCAATTACGTTGAGAGTGGATAGTTTTTGTGATTGAAGTAGCATCAGCATTGACATGGTGGTATCACTCAATGTTAAGACTCTTTGTTATTATACAGTAGAAAGTTGACTGAATGGATTGCTCACATCATGCTATGTATGTTGTGATTGTTTGGAATGATATATACGTGGAATAAAAGAACTTGGTGTGAAGAAGAGCAATGTATTTAATATTTATACAGGTTTTGAGGAAGGAATTTTCTTTAATCACACACTCAAGTTACTTAATCATAGATCGATTGAAGAAGAAATGCAAGATTTGCTTGCTTAGCTGTCTTGACTCGACTCTTTTAAGTCTAGTCCACCTTACAAATTCAAAGACCTATACAACATACTTGATAAGGGACCCAGATGTGTTTTTTGAAGTTTACATGTTCCAATGATAAAATCGTACGGGTACGTCTATCGTCCAAAGCGGTACCCGTCTATCGTCCAAAGCGGATAATTTCTTGCGAACCTACATGTCGCACCAATGACCGACTGACTAAATAATCCTTTATCAATACTCAATTAATTTATCAAAGTACTATTATCCTAAGTATCAACTCAATTCTTTATTACAACTCAAGACCAATTTATTAGCCCGGCCTATCAACTCAAGATATCCAAACTCAAATGACCAGCTAGCAGAAGGGTCTGCATGATTGTGAGGGATACTAACAACCCAACATCTAAGGCACTTTGAGTCGAACATTTCGGAATGCTGATGAATGTATTACCATAAATAATATATTTGAATACACAGACGTGGTTACTATTATGTTATATACAATAAATTAATTGTGAATTTTGCTACATGTGAAGTATGAAATGCCTTCATTACCCCACAATTTATAGCCGTAGTTTCATCGATCAATTTAGGAGGTCTTTGTCAACCTTAGAGTTTTAGAAGGGTCAATTGCTCACTATTTTCTCCTAGACGATGCCATATACATGTAGTTAGGTAATCTAGTAGCCATTCGGAGAGCACCATTTTTTATACTTTAGAGCATTGGATTGGATGGAGGATGTGAAGTCATATTTTGGTCGTTCGAGTAGGAATCAATGTCCTTTTCCATTTTTTTTTCGAGTAAATATCATTGACCTTATTCACTTTCAAATTATCTTAACACTCGTAACACTATGTCGGGAACATTCTTGATTATATCTTTTCGAAAGTAACATATTTGGATAATTCGAGTAACATCTTTTTAATATAGAAGTGTCGATGTCTTGAAATACATCTAATGAGTCCTTTTATAATTAGCTTTTATTTTCACAATAAGCACTAGTTATAGAGAAGGTGGTACAACTATACTATTCACCCTAGGTGCTATCCATATGATAGTACGGTACTAACAATATAACACCAAGGTGTCGATCACTTGGTGTCATTGTGTCAATTGCATGATATCAAGGTGTCGAGTGCAATGCTCCAAGGTATCGATCATCTGGCATGACATTGAGGTATTGATCATCTAGCCTCAATATATCAACCATATAGTACCGATATGTTAGCCACTTAGCACCGAGGTGTTAGTCACCTAACGTTGAAATGTTGATCGTGTGACGCCAAAGTATTGGCCGCTTGGCATCGAGATGTCAATCACTTGGTATTAAGACATCGATCATCTCGCATCGAGGTATCAACCATTTAGTACTAATGTGAGTCAAGATATTAAACCTATCATTATTATAACATTGATATTTGTACTTCATATTATTGATAATCTAAAATCTTTGACAAAATATAATTAAGCATTGGCTATCCATTCTATCTCATCGAGAATATTTTAATTAATAAAAATCGAATAAAAATATGAAGTGGGATGATACGAAGATAAAAGGTTGCGTATCGATCGTGAAATCTCATTCATTAATAAATATGATTGAGTTCATCGAATAAATTTAGAACAATAACAAAGGATAAGGTGAATATTAATTTATAATTAAAAATATATTTAGAGATATTTATATATCCTTTGTAATTTTTTATACGTATATATATCATTTGCTCAGTTGAAAATCTCTTAATGCCAATTGGTCATATCAATATCGAAGTATCATTGTCTTTGTAATATGATTGTGACATATCATTTATATTTGATCTATTTCAAATCCCATAATTCATCTGTGAGATCATACTATTTTCGCAATACTTATATTAGAATATAAGAAATTGTTAGAATATCGAGATGAAAATAAGAAATTTCTTAAGATGATATATATATATATATATATATATATATATATATATATATATATATATATATATATATATATATATATTACATTATAATGATGACAATGATGCGTGTCGTGTAAATAAAGCCTCTCTCGCCTTTCCTTTCTCCCTTCTTTCGCTCGACTCGTGTTGGGAGAAGAGGAGAGAGTTCGACGATTCGAGCAGGTACTTCTTTGATTCGATCTTGGTGTTTTCGATCGAATTCTTATCCTTATCTTTGGGATCCGATCTTTCTGGGTTGGTCGGAGCAGTCGGACGTCCTTGCGATGGCTTCCAAGCGGATCTTGAAAGAGCTCAAGGATCTCCAGAAGGACCCCCCAACTTCATGCAGCGCAGGTACTGCCGATCTAAATAAGCATCGATTACCTGTCTGATTGCGTCAAAAAAGTTGCAGTTTTTGCTTTCCTCTTCTTTTGAGTGCGATTAGCTGCGTGAGTTTTGCGACCCGCCTGCGTGGGGCGTTGGTTCCTTGTGAGATCGCCGTGGAGTGGTTGAGGTCTGTGTTTGTTGTGGTCAAGGTGTTACTTTTTCTTCGTCTTTTCGCAAATATCTCTGTATCATAGGAGTTGTGATCACGATTCTGTTCATCAGAGAAGTTCTTTCCTTTTCCTCCCCTTTCCATATTTTAAGCTTGCTTTACGGCTGCACGATTCTGCATTTGATTATAGGAGATGATCTAAGACGTTGGAGTGAATTCTGTTTCTTGGGATCATGCTGTTACGATGACGACGAGAACTTCTTGATTATTTGAGGTTGTTAGTAAGCAAGAGGTTTTCAATTGAGCACATCAAGCAAAATTTCCAAGAATATAGCAATGTTGATACATCATTTTGATTTGGAAAGAAATTTTTTTCATCATTTTGTTAATCCATTGGTCAAATAATGATCTCTTTTACAATGAAAAGATATACACGATGACCAAAGCTAAAAGGATATTATTTTCGAAAACAGCGATTTTGATAAACAATATCTTGGTGCTGAGTTTTATGATGCAACCTGTAGCTGGCTCCTTATATGGTGTTTCTGTGATTGAAATTAGTAATGCTAAAAGTTCACACTTTGAGGATCCTTGACCTTTTTTGTTGTCATTGTGATATGCTTCTTTGTGCAGCTTTGAACTTATTAAATATTGTAATGTGATCATTTGACTACTGCAATGTACAATGTTGACTTCTGCTTCAGTGTTGGCATTACAGGATGAGTATGTAGCATTTTTTTAGCTTTCGCACCAGTGATTAAATCCATAAGTCATAATTCAATCACCTGTTTGCCTTACTCATATACCCATTGCATCAACCTTTTAAAGGTGGGTAGTTATAAATATCATGATAAGTGAACTTTACAATCATGTGGTAGTTGTATGGTACATTTTCAAATACTTTCTGCTGAATGCCTGTTTCATCCTTTTATATAGGCCTAACAAAATGATAGTCTGTAATTTTTGTTTTAGTCATATAAGCTATAGATATGCTTTAATTTGTTATTTTTCTCTAAATAAAATATACATCCAAAAATACTATTTTCTGCCAGCTAATAATATCAAATATTTGCTAGAGTGCAACATAGCAGCAATCCTTGTATCAGGTTGTTCTTAAGCATCAAGTTGAATGCTTCAGATATGGCTAATTATATCTTTTTGAGAATCCAAATTCACCAAGTATAGACAAAGAGTTACATTCTTCTTGGACATATGAGTATGAAAAGTGAAAACAATGAGGTGGAAAACAATCCATTCTTCATAATCTAATCAACCGGTCACTTTTCTCATTGCACTTTTATCCATCATTTGAAGGGTGAGTAATTGTATCTATCACAGGGAAGGAACTTTGCACTTCCAGTCGTTCTTTATGTGTTTGTTATGGTATATATTATTACAAGGTGCATTTACACACTTCCAGCATAATATATAACTACACTTTGATTAATGTCTATGTAATAAAAATAATTTCAATGTGCTATGCAAGAGAACATCACATTGTTACAGCGATGATTTTTAAGCTAGAACTTTGATCATGTCTTTTGAGTTTTCACAACTTTCTAACATTGTAAACTCTGTTTTCACAAATTTGATTGCTTTTATGCTTAAAAGGCCCTGTGGCAGAAGACATGTTTCATTGGCAAGCAACAATAATGGGTCCCCCAGATAGTCCTTATGCGGGGGGTGTCTTTCTAATTACCATCCACTTTCCTCCAGACTATCCATTCAAGCCACCCAAGGTACCATAAGAACTAGTAATTGTTAAGGTGTTTGACTAGGCTTCCTACTTTGACTTGTTTCCTTGAAATTTGTTTATGATATTGCTAGCATTTTGGAGTTAACAAATAATTCATTATCTAGACTGTTTGGCTTTCATTTTGATTTATTTTTTAGTGATGCATGTATTAAGGAATAAGCTGTGTTCCTATTCTACTACTGTTATAAAAGTAGCAAGATGACTCAATAATTCATTCAGATATATGCAATAACTGTTCAGACATATCAAGCGTAAGCTTTTATTTGCTACTGCTGACACTGATAACCTTACAAGATTAGACATCTGACAGCTTTATAAATATTATGATGATTAAATTCTAGTATCCAGGTCATAGAATATGAGTCAAATGTTTTTTGGTCCACTCAATGGACAAAAATGTGAGCTACTGAAATCAGTGTTCCCTGTTATTGTGTTTTGGACAATAACCCAGTGTGTGCCTACATTTCATATAAAAAAGCTAAGGAAGTGAAAGAGGATGGCATGGTGCACAAAGATCCCACCAATGCAGGGGAAGAATCAATGTAAGCAAAGAGGTCATTTTTGTGACTTGAATCCTAATACCTAGATGACAAAAGAGCCACTCATAGTGACACCAAAGATAAAAATTGTAAAGTTATTTTGTATGGACATTTTGTTGAGAAAGGCATATTCTAATGATATGTGACTATCGTTTGAGTTTGCTGATAATTGAACTTTTTTTTTTTTTGTATTGATGACAACCAATCCAAGTAGTGTATGATATTGTTAATTTTTCTGGTTGTGATTCATAGATGACTGACAAATTGATTATCTGACTGTTGGCTATGGATTCACTGCTGCATTTGTTTGATTCATTGTTATTGTTTAAGAAGTTAATTTCTGAGCATGACTTCTTTTTACAAGACATTTTAGGATCACACTTTGATTAAACTTGAAATCACTAATGTTACTCAATCTTCTTCTGAGACTTTAAAGTTGATGTCTTCAAGAGGCTCTTGAGATTTGGCAGTTTCTGATATTCCATCTTCTTATCTCATCCTTGAATGGTTGATTTGTATTTAGATAATTCATTATTTTGTGCTAGCATATGTGTTTTCTTTCTCTCACGTTTGTAGTTCATTGAATTTCTATATATGGATGTCAATGAGCATGAAGTTCTCTTTTGGCATAATTCATGCTTGCAGTACAGTAACACAACTAAAACTTCTAAATATTTTTACATAAACCATGATAACAAGTAAGAAATCTCTACTAGTATTTTTGCTGAAGTTTTTGGAAACTTCAATCCTGGTGTGGCTTAAATCCAGAAGCATTTTGGCAACATATCAGCTAAGTTAGGAAAATGTTCCTTCTACTATCCATGAATAGGAAGCCAGTCAATTCTTTCAAAAATGGGTTTTCTATAAAACAAACAACAAACTGGTCATGCTAGATTGATTATGACATGTTGGGTTCTAGTTTAATTTCATTGTTGTACTTAAAGAGTCCAGCCGTAATATCTGATCCTCATGGGTTGGCACCAAATTTCTCTGTTGTCTTAGTAGTAATGATATATTGTTACAGCCTTCTTTGTGGGACCTTTTTACTTGTTGATCAACTTGATGGAGCCATTGCTTTTTCTGTAAAGGCCTTATGAATAAGGTTGAATGGTATAATAATTTCCCACCTTAACACTGTTCTACTAATTAAAGGAATAGCTTATGAGTTTTTTGTCCTTTAACTTGTGAACATGGGAATTCCAGGGGAATCTTCACAACCTAATCAGTGGATACATGCAGCTTTCTTGCTGCATAGTCTACTGTTGTTGTTATGCAGTTTTCTGCATGTTCTGATTCTATCTTCAGAAGTTTAGAAGTTAATTAGGATAATGTATCCTGAAAATAAGTGATGAAACATACTTTAATAAGGTCTGGGTGATCCTCTAGGCTTGATCCTTTCTTGCTGGTTGAGGAAATGCCTTGGTGATCATGATGGAACTTATACTGAAGAGTTTCATCCTTGATCTTTGTGGGCGCGTCAACTTGTGGGAAGATGTTCTCTACCAGAAGTCACTGATTTTAGGATATGATTTTTTTATTGTTATTACACTTGGTTATGTGCAGTGTACTATTGATTTTGGGCATCTTGCTTTTCCACCTAGTTGGGTATCTAGATTTTCTGTTGAGTGCTTTGTCTAACTTTAGAATCTGTGCTACCTATGTGGAAAGATGTGCTTTTTATCACTATGCCAAAATAGAAGGTGGTTGTGAACTAAACTTAGTAAATTAAAATCTACCCAAGAACAAAGGGGGAAGATACTATTTAGTGCGTAAGAAATACTGATAAGTTGCCTTTGCTTTCTTAGAGTTTTCCTAAGATGATTGATGAGTAGTAGTGTGGGGCATTCACTCTCCCTGCAGTTAGAGAGTTGCATGATTATGAAATGCCTCGTCTTTGTTGGAACAAAAACTCCAAACTGCAGAAACTTGGGGCTAGTTATTTGGTTACTTTTTTCACTGTGCTTGACATTGAACTAATTGTTTGACTAATGTATTCTCATGATTGAGTCTTTGAAATGTTCAAGTCTATTTGCAAGTTATAAGTTTTATCACCTCTGGTTGTTTTGTAAGTTGAGAATGTTAATCAAGAAGTTTTTAGGTCATCGCTGCATTGGGGTTCTTGGTTGAAGATGTCAACCAAATAATTTTTCTGGTTGTAAATAAAGCAGTTATATCATGAGCTGATTTTACTTGATAGTTTTTAGATGAAATGGGAAGTAACTTGGCCCGCTTAGGGCCGATTGAAGTACAACATACAATCATAAAATTTTATATTGGCCTACTGTTACTTTTTCTCATTGTATCAACTATCGAGTGCTTGCTATAAATAGAGATGTCTTTTCAATTATGACATTTTGTCAAGTATTTAACAACAATTGTGTTGCTACATCTTATCAGTCATGGTTGAACAATGAATTCTGATTGTCTCAAGTCCTATGAGGTTCTGTAGGTAGCATTCAGGACAAAGGTCTACCATCCAAACATTAACAGCAATGGGAGCATTTGCCTTGACATCTTAAAGGAGCAGTGGAGCCCTGCATTAACCATTTCCAAGGTTACTGATTTTTCATTCATATTCTTTTAGAGTTGAATTAAAGTTATGTTTTCCTGGGTATCTTGAGCCAAAAACATTCACTAGTTCATATTTTTAATTATTTAGTGCAATAAATGGTAATAAAATTAAACTGTAGACTACATTCTTTCCCTGGAATCTTGACCCACTAAATTTTTGTAGGACTGAGAGGCAAAAATGCTCACTACTTAGTACATTTGAAATATCAATTGCCAATTATCCTTTACAACTATTTATTAGAAAGGTCAGCTGCTTTTTCATGGAGTCATTATGGTTTATTGCACCACACAGCTGTTGTTTGGTTCCTATATCAATGATGTTGTCTCTTTTTTTATTGGTGACTTGTGAGTTGTCAGGTTGATGCAGTTGTAGTCATGGATTTTGTAGTTTGCTTGTATTAGTTGATTGTTTGTGGAGAGTATAGCAAGGACAAATTGATTTCAATTTGCTTCTCACAAATAACTTGCTGTTTTTTTTTAAAGAAAATCTATTGATTTAAACTGGGATTACAAACTGGGAAGCTGAACTATCAGCAGCAGAAAACAAAAAAGGTGAGGTTTGTGATCTACCAAAATGTGCCAAAGAGTGGCTTACAAAATTGCTAGACCTATGGATGTGTATGATGCGTGTAACGTTAGGGTATCAAAAAGAGAAAGAATGTCCAAGACTAAGTTCCGCAAGGACCAGGGAGTGGGAGATATTCCCATAGCAATGTTAACAAGCTCCATCGAATCATTGTTAACTTCAATGGAGGAAAGCTGAAGGTTTCGAATGGCTTGGAGGCCCTCTAACAGAACTGCAATTTCGGCCATTTAGAGGGGTTGAGGCTTTACAGCAGCTTCCCCCAAGCCAAAGAGGGGTACTGTCCACAGCTTTTAGAAGAAATCCTAAACTTGCAGGTTGGGAGGAAGACACAAATGAGCCATCTGTTTGGAGAATAATAGAAGCACTTCCTCAGGAATGTCTCTAACCTCCCTCACCATTCCCTTAGGGCTTGGGGGCGTATTGATGAAATCATTAGCAGCAATTAGAGCCCTCATTGCAAGTATGGATAACCTGGTTGAACGGTTGCTATGCTTGGCTTCATTTTGGTTAGTCTAAAAGAACCACTAGGACATGGCTAAGGAGCTAAGAAGGAGGCTACGGGATGGGGGATCTAGACAAGCTTCTTCAAGGAGCCAATCACCCTTGTACCAAGTCGAGAAAAATTGGAAGGTAACTCCCAGCTTTACGTGAATGGTTTCCCAAAAAGAGCGAGCATGGTCACATTTGTAGAATATATGCATAGGTGAGTCTCAAGAGAGGTGACAAATATGGCAAGTGTCAAACTGACAATGCATGATGTTGGAGATATAGTTTGAGGTAGGCAACTTATTCCAAGAAAATTTTCAAGGGAATATTTTGATTTTTGGCATAATCTTTAGTTGCCAAATAGCCCTCCATCCCATTCAAGGCTCATCTGGGGAATAGGAAATGAGTGATATGCTGATATGTGCTGCTTACAATTGGAAGACCCGGAGGAGTCAATGTCCAAATCCAGGCATCATCACTGGGGTTGTGAGGGAGACGGATGTTCCTAATCTGATTAGCCAGCAAGTAGTGAAAAAGAGAGTCCAACATCAAGGAATTTCACTGAAAATCCAAAATCAAATCAGAAACCAAAGAGAAATGTCTCATGTCATTAACCCCAATATAAGTTAGCCATTTGGGAAATGGAATATTGTTCAGCCAGGGGTCATCACAAATATTAGTAGAAAATCTATTGCTAATAAGCTTTTTGAAACCATCTTTTAAGTTTCAAGTGAGTTTGGAGATAGCCTTAAAGGAGTTAGAGACCCTAGTGGGGGAAGGAGCCTAAGGATGGAGACTTCTGTACTTAGAGAGGAAAACATCAACCCAAAAGAGTTTGTCACAATTAAGAATTGGGAGAACTCATTTGGCACAAATGACTTTCTTAATGGAGAGGAGGTCTCGAATGCCTCGACCACTTGTCTCCTTGGATAGAGTCATATTATCCCAACTGAGCAAGTACATTCTTTTATGCTTAAAGGAGTCATTCCAAAAGAAATCACGAGTTAGTTTAGAAATTCGAGAAAGTAACTTAGCCAAAATCCAAGAACTGAGCAAGATATGATTAGGGAGTTAATAACATAATTAATGAGAACAACTTTGCCCACTTGGGAGAGAAGTCCCTTGTGCCACCCTTGGATTTTATCAAGAGCCTTATTTACTAAAGAGTGTTGGTATCTATCCTGAAGTCCTCAAGTATTTAAAAGGCCAAGAGCCCTTAGGGATGTCAAGGTTGTCCCAGATCATATGCTTGGTGGAAGGATCACGATGTTTAGAGAAGTAGATGTTTGATTTGGCTAAGTTAACCTTGAGAAGTGTCAAGTTTTGGAAGGTTGATAGGATTTTAAGAACCGAAGAACAAGACTTCAGGGTAGCATGAAAAGAAAGGAGGAGATCATCCACAAACATAAGATGAGAGATCTTCGTGCCCTTAAGATTGAAAGGAGTGATTTACTAGTTTGACACTGCCCTCAAAATAAGAGAAGAAAGAACTTGCCAAGCCAAGATGAAAAGATAGGGAGAGAAAGGGTCTCCCTGTCTAATGCCTCGGTTACTACAGAACCATCTATATGGTTCATCATTGACAAGACATGAAAAGATGGGAGAAGAGACGCAAGCATCAATCCAACTAATGAACTGAGATAGGAAGTTCATAGTCCTAAGAGTTTGCCTAATGGCATCCCAGGAAATAGAATCAAAGCTTTTTCTAAGTCAAGTTTGAGAAGGATGGAAGGGTTTTTACTTTTGGAGGAACACATAGAGTGAGCCAATTCATTGGCTATAAGGATATTATCGTGAATGTTCCCACCCTTAATGAACGTCGATTGCTCATGACTAACAAGGTAACAAATGTGATCCTTGATTCTAGTGGCAAGAGTCTTAGCAAGGCTCTTGTATAGAATGTTACAGAACGCAATAGGGTGGAAATCATTGATAAGGTTAGCATTAGGGGATTTATTAATAAAGACGAGCCAAGTTCTACCGCAGAAAGAAGGGATAAAAGCATTGGGGTGAAATCTATCGAATGTGGCAAGGAAATTGTCCTTGAGGTCAACCGAAAACTATTGAAAAACTCAACATTAAAGTTGTCAGAGCCTAGGCTTTTACCTCTGCCCATTTAAAAAATAGAAGCTTTAATTTCTAGCTCAGAGAAGGGGCGAATAAGGGAGGAGTGAGCGGAGTTAGCAAGAATGTGCATCGAGGGACAACAGGACCAGTCTAGGTTCCAAGTGAGGGAAGATATCGTCACAAAGAGGACTACCAATCGACAAAGTACGAAAGGATGGTTTTGGTATCCTGGGCAACGGTATCGTTTGGGCCTTTCAATGGATGGATTTTGTTTCTAGAGCGTTTGATGTTAGCTATCTTATGGTAGAATTTGGAGTTCTAGTCACCCGCTCGAATCCAGAATCTTGGCTCTAGATCACCATTTAATATGGAGTTGGCAATTGAGGGCTGAAAGCTTGTTAGAGAGACTATGGAATTTGACGGTGTCGGGGTCAAAAAGAATGCTATCAGGGTTCTTTTGTTCGAGATTAGTGATTTCAAGACTAGTGGACCGAATATCTTGTTGACAACATGTGTAGCTGATGAGTCAAAATTTTAAAATATTAAAGATAAGATATATTGCTCCATTATCCTTCTCTAGTAAAATAATGTTATGGACAAGCAATATGATTATAATCAGCTAATGCTTCTAAAGGAGCCTCCCACTGCATAAGACTCCCATGTCGACGAGGGAGGTTATGTACATCTGCAGCCTCTCTCCTTTGGAAATTCTGTTTTTTATGATTCGAAATTATGAAAGTAGCCAATGAGCAATCATACTCATGTATAAAGTCCCAATGTTGGCTAGCTAATGCATTTTTCTGTAGAAAAAGAGTAGCAAGTTCTTGATTGTTGCTTTTCACTATTTTCAGGTATTGCTTTCAATCTGTTCACTTCTGACAGACCCAAACCCTGATGATCCATTGGTCCCAGAGATTGCACACATTTACAAGAATGATAGGAACAAGTATGAGACCACTGCAAGAAGCTGGACCCAGAAGTACGCGATGGGTTAGACATGTGGTGGCTTGAAGTTGGGGTTGTCTTCTCCTTATGCTTTATTTTAGATGGTGCCTTGAGATATGCAAGAATGACATGGTTTATGTCTGTTATCACTCTATATCATCCATGAATCAATCAATGGCATCGATCATGCACTCAAGGGAAAGGAAAAATAACTATGTAGCTGCATTTCGAATATATGCATGCCAAGTTACTATTTGGACACCCTGCACCTGTGTTTCTTGTAGTCTTCACTGTTGTAGAGTACCATTGATCTCTGTTGCCCATGGAACAAGCTTAGATTGTGGTGCTTTTTGAAAGACTTGCCTCTTGCAAGATATCTTTGTATATAGAATGTGGCTGAGAGGATGGGCATTATTGGTAGCTTGTCAGCCCTGTTATAGTTTTACTCATCTGAGCATGCATCATATCATATATAAAACATTCAAAATCATGAGTATAAGATATTTAATATTAAACATGTCATTTTATAACTTCTTCACTAAGCATAATCTTACATAGTATATACACAATAAAAATATAAAAATCTTATATTAAAATAATTTATATGCACATGTAAGAAATATAATAAATTCATAGACTTCTATACTTATATCAAAACATATATGTGTATTTTTACACTGCATATCATCATAATATATGTGTACTTTTATATCATACATCATAATACTTATGTACACTCTCATACCGTATATCATAATAATTATATGTACTTTCACACCGTATGTCATAATATATATGTGCATTACACGTCGTAACATATCTATGTATCTTCATATCGTACGTCATAAAAAACATGTGTATTCTTGCATCACACGTCATCATATATGTATGTAAGATTATGTGATTCTATTTAATTAAGATGTATTATTAATATGATTAGATTTTGATTATTATTATCTGTCAATAAAAAGAAAGTTCAATTATGGTAAGATTTCTTAGGAAGTTCAATTATGGTAAGATTTCTTAGGAGATGAACTTAATGTGAGGAACTCTCATAATTACTTATCGTAGACCCTCTGTTCTCATCTATAAATAGACAGGACATCCTAGAATTATATACACAACACACAACAATTGAATATACAGATATGTGAATGTGTTGATATATGATATGATTGAAAGATTACAGATCTTCTCTCATATCCTCTTTGTCCCTAAATTCATCGATCATAGTGGTCTCGTGAAGGATAAGAAGAGAGGAGAAGGCGAGTCTTGGTTCTTCTTGTAAATCAATATCACTATAGATCTCGGATCCGAGGATAGTGTGCTTATAAATAAGATAAAGACTTTATCTCCTTGTACCTTTTGAGCAACATCAAAAGATATGCATTGTAAATTTAAATATCTATTGTTATTTGATTTTGAATTTTGACACTAGAGTTTTCTATAAAATAATAGCATATTATGGTTTTTATACTGTTGACATTAGGGCCATGGTTTTAAAATCAAATACTTTAGATCTATTTATTCACATCTTTCGCTCACGAAAAAGTGTTAACCGATTTTTATTTATGATGCAGAATGATTTGTCGATATTATTGATCCATTTTTCTATCTAGTCCATCCTGTTGCTTGCTTGTAAGCGATGTAAGGTTCCTCGTATTTGATCAATGGACCATTGTTAATAAATTACTATTGGCGATAGTATGATTGAGGGTGATAGCCTCCGATGGTCACCCGCTTAGTCGTGGGTAGCGGTTGCATAGCACCGCTATGTTAGATGGCTATAGTAGTACCACTGCCCATGACAATTGAATAAATCTGATTGGGATGTGTGTTATTATTTTCTTAGTCTCATCTCGAATTTAGAGGATACTCAAACCCAATTTAAGAGTCATAAAGCATGAGTATGAAAAAGATATAGGAATCAAATATCATACATTTGAACATATTCGAATCTGAACCCAACTAAATATTCATACATTCGAACCCAACCTGAAATCCAAATCAACTTAGAGGTCAACCTACTCTGATACTCGATCAAATCGACCAGCACACTCTGGTCAATCAAAAAGGGCACTGATCGATGCATCGTAATCAAGCATGGTATCTTCTCTTGCGCATGATGCTTTCATCTAAAACATAAACATTCAAAATATCTAATGTATAATAATTGAGCGTATCATATCATCGAGTGTCATGTGTTTAAATATAATAAGAATTCAAAGTACATGATACGTCATAACTAGGTAAATAATTAGGGTTTGAGAAGGTTACATGCATACTAGAAACAACACTAATATAAAGTAATTAGATCTCTCTCACAATCCATTGTAATTAGATCTCTCGTGATGTCACACTTTGCAGTGAAGAATCCAAGAGAAAAAAGAAATCTTTGGGTATCGTATCCACTATGTATTTTACAAAGCATAAACGTAATCATTCATACCCACGTATTAAATATCCCGAGTTTGGAGCTCACATGCTTGCACTTAAAATACATAATCCGCAAGCTCTAATCTGCTTACGCATTAATGGCAAAGTGGAGTTGTACTGTTCAGGAGAGGGGTTCATGCACACGAGTGGAACACCCTAAACCCTAATAATAATGTAGGTGTTGTACACTATCGAGTGTACTTGTAGATCCTTGGGGCTTTAATGCTCTTGTTTAATTGCAAGAAAGATGTGGAGAGTTTGTGTGGAGCACGTCTTCATGTTCTTTGATCCATTGGTGTGGTCAAGCTCATGAAGATACCAATCTCTACATAAGCCATCACAGAACATCATCATCCAAACGCTAAGCATTATGGCCACAGTTCATGTCGAGTGGTGGGCGCGAGAACCAAAGCACCAGCCACGTGAAATCTCTCTCGTGCATGCGACTCTTTGGAGTCCCGTATGATTTGTGTGCTGATGTATCGAATCTCATCTTCTCTAAGAACCAGATTCCCATGGGGCAAAGAACGAATGAACAAGCAATTAATGCTGGTTCGAGAAGAGTAATTGTAGTTGCAGATAAACAATGTTGCAGTGTAATCGTCGTATCAGATATCTTCTGCCACTGATTTCTGACTAAGATTTGACCTACAGTAGAGATACCACTGCACAGGAATCTGATGCATTAAGAAAGATGGGATCAGTTGATTGTGATTGTTTATTTCCTTGACTTGAGCACTTCCTCTTTGTGGCAAGTTGATCTCCGATTGATTGCTCACTTAATTAGACATGTATAGGGAGATGATGAAGCCATAGAAGTTGGTGTGAGACTTGGGTTGGCTGGCCATGACAGCAGCTCAATCTATTTAATATGATACAAATGGATCTATTCAACACTTGACATGATGGTTTGTGTCAATCAGATATGTTCTATTGAAAACCTTATTTAAAATGATATGGATATGCTAAAACTTGGGTTTTTAATGTGTGCTGAGTGATTTATTATCTCCTTTTCTCAGCCACTCCCTAAATCTAGTTTTGGTTACATATTTTGCTTGGGAAGAAGGAGTGAGCTGAGGGAGAGAACACTTTCCATTGATTGCTCTGTTAGCTACCATTTCCTTTTTCCTTATTACATAAAATGAAGAGCTCTTTGATTAGAAACTACCTTGAATCTTGAGATAATAATAATAATTACCTTTTACTAAGTAAAATAATAGTACTCATGAAAAGATTGTCTTTAAGTTTTTTTTTTCCTTTTTGTGGTATGATATATATATATATATATACACACACACACACATTTATACAGAACCGAAAAACTTACATCTAAGCTCTTGTGATTAACTAGTTGATTAATTGGTTGACCATTAGAGTAGAGATGTTTAAATTATAATTGGCACTATTATTCTTTAAAATTATAATTGATAATTATGGTTAGTGCATGTGGTGGATATTAATATTTAGAAGGACTTATATGCTATGTTGTAAGTGCAAATATTTATTTCAAAAGGATAAATATGTGAATCTCAAAAATAATATTATTTGACCACTCTTAGTTTAAATTAAAAAAAAATATTTTCTTAAATATAACTCAACAAAAAAATATTATATGCATGTATGTATGTATATATAGAAACCTCAATCGAATATGTGATATCTACAAGTCCTTAATGGATTTAATGATGAAATACCACTCGGAGTATAATGGATTTAATGATGTGTACGAGTCCTTACATACAATAATGCGATCATCTTGAACATCGTGTAAGATTTGGCATCTCACATCAGTCAAAAGCTTGGTCTTCATTTCCATGTGATGCAATGCAAGTCATGCTTTGAACAGTAACATTTAGAGTCATAATGGCTATCTCATGAAACAAATTAGAGTCATAAAGAGATAGAGCTTTGTGTCATGCTTTGAACAGTAACATTTAGGTGACATCTCCATCATCAGCCTACGCTTTACTGCCCACTTTGGGACTCTCGTTATCTTGGTTAAAATAAGCACCAACACTGTGCTTTGTGCATCTTTGTTTCTTGGCCATCTTTTATCTTCCACTGTGGGTTATACATGCAATAGTATATGATCACACATCTTTCTATGCGTTGAAATGTCGAGTAACAAGATTTATCATGCCATCCAACTACTCTCTCTCTCTCTCTCTCTCTCTCTCTCTCTCAATTCCAAAGCATTACACAAACAAGTGATCCAAAATGGTGGAAAATCTACCGGAAACAGTACATCTCACTTCCTAGAATGTTGTGCTTCTGTGGATTTGTGGTTCTTCATAGACACTTAGCTCCTTCGAGCACTGAGCTAAATTTACAAAGTGCTGATATCCAAACACAGGTATTTTAGTTACCTATTGGGGTGTAACTGAAGACAAAGAGAAATGGCTTGTAGCATTCCTTGGTGTGTGAAGGTGAAGGTGCCTTCCTTGCATCCACTAGTCAACAAGAGGATATCTCATTTTGATCAAGTGAAAAGTAACTTCAATGAGTAAAAATGTCTGCTTCTTGAGCTACTAAACTTACTTACCTAAGAAACTAGACTGCATAAGGAACAATTATCTAGTGGCATTTACCATACCATGATAGTGGAGAGGTAATTGAAATAAATCTTACCAAATATATAATTGAGGGATCTAAAGCCATGGATATCAAAGCATAAAAGCTTATGCACGCATTTGGGATGCTAAGGTTTTGCCACATGTAAGTGATAGAATTCATTTAGGATTAAATTCATTTCTATTTTGCGTCATCACAAATTCATCTAAAATGGTAAGTGATTAAAATTGAGCATTAAATAAGATTTTTTTTTATGTGCGTGTGATTTAGAGATATCAAACACACTATCAAACAAGAAAAGACTAATCTTTTGCCTCCGAAAGAAGGAGTGAATCCAAACCAAATTAACATAAACTCGGATAATAATATTTTTTTATTTTTTTTACTATTTTGGTGGTATCTCATGAATGTTATTTTAATATTATAATTATATATTATGTTGTAATTTTCATAATAAAATTAATCTTTCTCTTTACAATAAAAACTCTCGTATTGAATCTCTCCTCATATCCTATATTATTGGGAAGTACTTGCACTCCTTCACATGCAAAACCTCATCTCATGATTGATTCTATTATTTAATACGAGATTTCTTATTCCCTCTTTGCAACTTAGTTTTGGATGCAATTATAATCAAACTCATTGAACTTGAGGGGATAGGATCTTGGCAAAGAAAGAGCTAAGTTCCTTCGAAGTCTAATTGGTAATTCTATTCGATTCCTTTCCTTTGAATCAATTGTATTGATGGCCTCTTTCCACCCCATACAAATCTTTCTTTTTTCAGTGCAAAGCTTTTATCACTATTTATGATTTATATAATTCGTACTATAAATGCGAGGGAGTTAATTTTGTAATCTTAAGCTTAATTATTATTGAAGATTTTAAATTTGATTACTTTCTTGAATTTGATGGTTTCTTACGTTCTAATATGTACGAACTCAAAACTCGTGGCCTAAGTTGAGTCACGATCCCAAGTATTATTAAGGTTGCATTTGTACTAATAAATTTTACTCGAATTTAATAAGTAGTATATTTGAGAATTTCACTTTATTCATATATATATATATGTATTTTTCAAATGATTTATATTTTATCGATGATAAATACGAGGGAGTTAATCTCATGACCTTAAGCTTAATTATTATTGAAGATTTTAAATTTCATTATATTGTTAAATATGATGTTTTTTTGCATTTTAACACCTCAAGTGTACAAATGTAAAACTCATGTACAAATCAAGTCACTTATGAGTGATTCCTAAGTATTATAAGAAGGTCTAAGTTCCTACAAACAAGTTTTACTCAAATTTAATGAAAAGTACATTAGTGAATTCAACCTTTTTTTTTTTTTTTGAATCTAAATATCACGTTTGTCACATAAATTCATTCTAAATTCGATCAAAGGAATCTAAATCATACAAATACATTCGTGTGTATATATACACATATATATATATATATGTATATATAATGGATGGATTCAAACATTTATAGGTATATGCATTACGGGGTTCATCTAAGTAGACAATCATTTCATGATAGGCAAGTAGTGATACAAAGATTCGATGGCCCCTTCCACCAAAAGATTCATCCTTCGCCACATCTTTAATGTTCGTTTCATCATATGATAACGATGCACCGTATCGGAGGGAGTAAACATTACAAGCTTCCATCCAACCCCCTAATAATGTCCCAAATCTAAGGCCTATTGCATGGTCCTGTCACTGAATCCGTGGTTGCCACAATGCTCTTTGGTTGGAAGAACAATCTCATCGGTAAAAGAGCGAAGACATGACATGTAAACGACGATAAATTAAAAGCTTCGGGTCCTTTGTTCATGTGAGCATGTCAGAGTGGCAAATGGGGGGGTGGGTGGGTGTGGAAGAAACAGTGAAAGCAGGTGGGGAAAGCTATGTTTCGTACACAGCCATGGTGAGAAGAGATTAAACAAGGCATGGGGGGTCTGAACTTGGGGAGTGAGCATTTGAATGCCATGAGCTATGAGTGAATCTTTTAAGCTATATTTGTTCAATTTAGGTATCACTATAATTAATAAAAATAAAAAAATTATTTTGGTTGAAATGTAATGGTAATGAAGATACTATGATCTTGTTTAAGTTGAGATACACAAGTATATATATATATATATATATATATATATATATATATATATATATATATATATATATATGTACCTAATATTAATTTATACCAAATACTTTTCTACTTAAGATTTTAATTAATATGATTTTTTTTTACTTTTTGTTGAATTAGTTTCATCATCAAAATTTAATCACGTGACAAATGTTTCACTTACTTAATCTTAATTATTTTAATAATTAATTTAACTCAATTCAAAATTTAAATTATATAAGATTTATATATATATTTTTTGATATTATATATATATATATATATATATATATATATATATATATATATGTATATGTATGTATGTCCGAACAGTCAAAAATAAGTTAGGAGAAAAATTTTGAAAGAAATAAAAAAGAATTTTCTTTCACTTTTAAACCCTTTTAATTGTTTCCTTTTTGGGTTCGCATGCATGAGAGAGACTAAGATTTAGAAAGTTCAGATACATGGAATATATAATAACACAGCTTTGCGACCCTATAAAACTGTCTTGTCCTGCCGTCGCTCTCTCTCGTCCCCCATCTCTCTCTCTCTCTCTCTCTCTCTCTCGCGTTACGTGATTCGCCGGTTGCTTTTGGTCTTTGCAGCGCCTCCTCTTTCGTGTCTCCCACTGCAGCGCACGCTTTGCTCCCTCTCTTTGCTTGGCTGCGCCAAAGGCAGGCAGAGAGAGGGTTCCGTAGATGGAAGCCTGTGCTGCGCCTGTGCTGTGCTCCAGGGATTAGTACCACCGAATCCTGTGCTGCTGCGCTCCGGGAATCAGTACTGCTGCGGACGAGAGACGAACCTGGCCTTTCCCTTTTGAGGTAAGACAGAGCTCGCTTTTACTCTCTCTCTCTCTCTCTCTCTCTCTCTCTCTCTTGCGTGTGAATTGGAATCGATGGATATGGTGTGTTGTGTACTTCGTCTCCCAAAGGTCGTAGCTTTCCTAGAAATTTCACTGCTTTAGCTGCTTTTTCCTCTTCCCTCGCCACTTGCCACTCGCGACCGTGAAAGACTCCGATGCATCTTTATTCGCATCGCCTCTAGGAAATCGGAGGAATCGGAGCTTCGGCTTTTCCCCCCCCTTTTCATCCTTGCTCTTATGGTGTGCGAAAGATTGGATTTTTATGGTGGACGTGTGCGGTCGTTTTTGTGAGACAGGGACCGGATGACAGCAGCGCCATTGCGGATGTAAAGTGGAGTGGGGAAGAGAAGAGAAGAAAGTGCGTGTGGTTTGCTCGAGAGAGATCGATGGAGACGACGCTGTTGCTGCCCGTCAAGCGTACCGAGCACGTCCACGTGACCCCGAAGCCGCTCGCGCCACGGCGGCCCGAGCACGCGCACGCACACAAGCCTCGCACCGTGCGCATCTATTGCGAGGACTTGGACGCCACTGACTCCTCTGGCGATGATGAGGAGGTGCCGGAGTGCCGGAACCTCCGCCGCGTCCGCCGCTACGTCCAGGAGATCCGGTTCGAGGTCCGGCCCTCCCCTGTCTGTACGAGCAGCAAAGCGTCGAAGGGCGCAGCGGCCACGGGGAGGAAGAGGAAGGCCGCCGCCGACGTTGCTGATGCGGACGACGGCGATCGGAGCGTGAAGCGGTTCCGCGGAGTCCGGCGGCGGCCGTGGGGGAAGTACGCGGCGGAGATCCGTGACCCCTGGCGCCGCGTCCGGGTGTGGCTCGGCACGTTTGACACCGCCGAGGAGGCGGCCAAGGTGTACGACTCCGCCGCCATCAAGCTCCGGGGCCCCGGCGCTGCCACTAACTTCTCCCAGCCCGCTGTCGACATCTCCCCCGCCGGCCCTCCGCCGAATAAGCACCTCCCGGACGACAACCTCGCCTCCGTCTCCGGCACGTACGACTCCATTGACGAGCCGCGCAACCTCTCCTCCCCGATCTCCGTCCTTTGCGGCTTCTCCTCCTCCGCATCCTCCCCGTCCCCTTCTTTGCCATCCCCGACGGAAAAGGCAGCCGAGGCACCAGCCTCCGCCAGCGAGAGAAGCCGACCAGACCAACTCGTCGACATCTTGCCCTTCGAGGAGATGCCTCTCTTCGACGAAATCCTCGGCTTGAGTCACTCACGCCCGAGCTACTTCGACGACTCCGCCCCGATCGGCTTTCTAGCCGAGGAGATGAGCGACGCCCTGTTCGGCGCGGGGCTGGACCTCGACCTCGGCCTTTCCACGTGGCAGGCCGACGACTATTTCGAGGACATCGGCGACTTATTCCCGATCGAGGCTCTCCCCGCCCTCTGATACCTCCTAACTCAGACGCTCCACTCCCCGGGCGCCGATTCATCGGCCGATTTTGTCGCGGCAATCAAAGAAAAAATAATAATAATATAATAATAAAAGCGGCCCCTTTTTTATTTTTTCTTAATTTTGTTTTTGTAGGTCTGTTGTAAAACGCGTCTCCGTTACTTAACGGCGACGGAAATCCGTCTTCTCTTGTTTCTTCGTCTCCTTCAAAATTTTGAGAAAGAGTTATGAACTGCTTCATCTTTTGGCACGGATGGGATGTGTCCAAGTGCCTGTACACGAGATTGAATCATGTCAGAAATAATTGTTGCGATTTGACAAGAATAATAATTACGATAAGACTCACGTGACATTAGCTACGTCAGGTGACAACTTAATAAGCCATCCGATCAACATGGATCGGAATGTCTGTCGAGACGCATTAATATCCTGATCAGGTTCGATCCCTCACGTCACGTCAATGATAATAACAGATGCTATCAGAAATACGATCTTGTTCCTTGCAGGCAGACACGTTAGGCAATGATAATTCTTTGTATAAAAACCCTTACATTCTGAGGAATGAGAGGAAAGGAAGAAAAAGAGGACTTCTCCATCCGAAATCCCTTTCACATCAACTAACTTGATCATCGAAGGGGTTGGGCCGAGCATCCTGACCCGACCTTTGTGCAGGAGCGAAGTCGAAAGTCCCCGCAAGATGCAAAGGCGAGGAGTTCATGTTCAGAGGAGACAACGACACCGTCTCGACCACCCCGACGGACTCGAAGGCCGTCTCGGGAAGATCCCCATCATTCGGATCCGAACCCGGTCGCGTCGGCTCCGAGGTCACGATTTAAAGTTGTTTACAGTAACACGACTTAACCCACACGTAAATCCAGGAAAAGAATATATCAACTGGTTTTCTTATATATATATAAATGTCATACCCACCTATCTATTCGAGGAGTGAGTCTTCACCATGATTGGAGCTCTCTGGCTTCCTCTTCCAAGTCTTGCTGCTGATTGAGAAGCCCAATCATGCGCACAAGGTCACTGACAGACACTCGGAGTTGCAGTACTGCAGGGGCTTCATCTCTTACCACGGACAGCCGGAGCCAGCTTCAAGCATCTCCCCACCATTTTTGCCACCTCTGGAGATCACGCATCGATGTACTGTTTGGAATGGTCACTGACTGGATCTGGTCAGGTTGCAAAGTAGTCACCAGCTTTTGCTCTGCTCACTGAAGTCCAAGTGGAAGGTAATCACCGACGGCCATGAGGATGCTCCAGTGGGGTGACAACAGCGTGCCCATGAGATGTCAGAGACTGCTCCACAGAGGGAGCACCATGCCACAACACTTCATGCTGACGCTCATGATGAGTAACTATGGCCACGAGGCTCCCTCACTTCTTCCCACCGGGGATAGGACGCATGGCTTCTTTAAGAGCAAGATCTCCACAGCCGGACCGGCCAAGCTCTGCGTCTGAATCATTTGAACACAGTGGCTAGGATAAGTCTCATCGTGAGTTCCCTGAAAGAGTAGTAATCATGCAGTGGCTAACTGTGCAATGCTTAAAGATGCAATGGCAGCATAGCAAATAGGCATTATATAGCTTTCATCCAAATTTCTCACACATAACATCACATCTATCATGTCAATATCAATGAAAATATAAATACTATATATTTATTTAATTAGATATTATTAACTATATATACCTATCAAGCGAAGAAATCATATCTTTTTGTTTAACAAGTTAACATGTTTCAAATTTACTAATTTTTTGGTTATATTATTTTTTACAACAATAATAAACTATAAAATGACATCCTATTTTAGTGATGCATATAACATATATATATGAAATAGAAATAAAGTGTCACGACACTAAACATTCATAATTGGTATACCAACCATTATTATATGAGAAAGGATATATCAAAATCTATCTATTTCTTTAATAAACATTATTAAATGAGGAAATGATATCATTTTGTAATTCAATCCATTTAAACATCAATTTCTTTGTCTTTGTTGCTCTGCAATATAAGGATTTGTATACATAATATACCAAATAATGGTTTTAGCTCATAATTTGTTGCTACAATTATATAGCATTGATTCTAAATAGGAAGTAGCTACTCAAATCACTGATCTTACAGTTCCAGAAGATGATACACTTGGTTGTTCTTTTTTTCAAACATAAACAGTCTCTGCTGTGCAATGATTCATTTGTCATAATTTTGATTATGATTTGCATCATAACAAAGTCATGGAGTCTCTTCATTTTTCATTTTGAATATGTTGGTCCTTCTGAGAAGAAAAAAGGATGAACTCCATGAAAAGCTGGTGGACCATGGCCACACTTGCTTGTTCTCTGACTTTTTGTCCTCCTCTTTGGGCATGGCCCTTTCTATCCAATATGTGGATTCTTAGACAAAAAAAATCCTCTATCCTGAGTACTGACAAGAACAGCTGCATGAGTGATGATGATAGAAAACCTTGCATTTCATCCTGTCACAAGAACAAGTAGAATAATTACAGCATAGTTTGAATTTGCTCCAACTTAGATTGGCTAGTATTTTAAGAACATTAGAAGCTTTGTGGGTTGACAAAATCACCATCATTTTAAGTGTCAAACAAGGATCCTTGTCCAAACAGAAGCTCCTACTACTTAAATGAGATGAGGTTGGGTTAGATAAGTTGGATAACAATGCAATGCACAGAGCTCATATCCATATGGAGCAGTTTCATGTTGATCTTGTTCTTTTCTAGATTGGTGTTGCTCGAGGGAATCTGCTTTGAAATAGTTCAGAGAAGTTCTAATTGGGTGTGGATCACTTTAAGGCTGCAGTCTCCAGATTTAGTGAGAGGTATAGAATAACGAGGTAACCTTTTTTGTACTGGTATTTTGGCACCATCCATGAAATGGTCACTTCTGTTCTGAAATGCTCCTCTACCTTTGTAGGTTTGCAGAATTGCTTTGCTTTCTTCCTGATGACAACTGCTCCCAGACACTTTTCTTTGTGCAGAACAAAGCACAGAGTGCAGAGTAGTGGAGTTGTCTCAAGTTTCAGCTCCATTTCCTACAGCATAACTCACCTCAAAAAGTACAGGAACCAATATGAACAAGCATGAGCCAAGCTAATGGCTTTTCATTCTGCTGCTGAGGGGCACTGATAGGTAACACCTGCACATACCTCAGCAATCTGTCTTATCCATCAAGTTAGAATGTGTAAAAATATTAGCTACTGCCCCATCACTATTGCTTCGGAAAGACGGCGTAAGTTCATTCAAATCTTAACCTAATGTCTACTTTCGATGGGGGACTAATTCGGTACGTAGAAAGCCGGCTATTTCCTTTTATTTATAGGCCTGATTGGGCCCAGCCCGTTTCCGATCTTTGTTCCAGACTGTGTTGAAGGTGTTGGATAGTTTTTGTGGAGTAGAGTCCTTCGACGCCACTAGGATCACATTTGTGCATATGATCTTCCAGCGTCAAATAAATGCCTTGAACAACCTCAATTTTATACCTCTTAGAATGGAAGCCTCTTCTTGTTTGCATGTGGATCTCATTGGAGCTGATCTCTTTGCTGTTGTTTATGATCAGCAGACTTTCTGTGTGTAGCTGAACGGCCTTTGAGCTCTCAGAATTCATCTCTCCGATCTCTGTGTTGGATCTTCAGCCACAGAAAGAAGTTTTAGCTTCAAGCTTGATTGCCAGCCACTGTTCCTTTCCATGTTGTGGAGGACTCCCTGATTCATCTCTAGCCATAGCCTCCAGCACAATGAACAGAAGAATACACAACGCTGTCGCCATGGTGTTTTCCATGAGACATACTGTGGGCTATCCGTGGTTTGTCCATGTTCAACTGAGGACAAAGCGCCATGCTTTGTCGTCCCTCTCCAAGCTATCTTCTGTGTCCACCACACGACTTGCCACCTCAACCCCACTGCACCAGGCATGGATTGAGCCCCTTTGTTCTCGCCTCTACAGTATCGCAGGTCCATTCCATTGCCCAAAGAGTGGCATCTTTGTGTTCGGTCGATCCAGAAACATCGTCTTCCGAGAGCTACACATCATGCGTTAGGTTCTTGAAACCTCACAGGTCATGAAAGAGTTGGAACTCACCACTCATTCTCTTCTCGCTCGATCATTGCTCGACAACAACAACAACAATCGATGGAGGCTCTTCGGTCCGTGAGTGAGTGATGGGTTGTGGAAGAAACAGGACAAGGTGGGCACGACAGAGACCAGGAAACTGCGAAGACTGGAAGCCGCTGTTAGCTCTTTCATAGGAGGAGGAAGAGCCCGTTTGACTGATTACAGTAACATTACAATTTAGTTCTACAATGAGGCTTGAATCCATTCACAAAAAAATAGACGACATTATTATTATTATTAACATGATATTACAAATATTTTGAACTAGTAAACTTGGATCCTTCATGAAAAATAATATTAAATCAAACCAGACATAGTTTGACCACCTTAATTACTACTCAGATTTGATCTACTGATGCAGATGACTAATATAAATATGTATGTATGTATGTATGTATTCAAAACAATAATGTCTTAACTTGTAATAGCTTCACTAGAACAGCCACCAAGTTCCTCACTAATGCTTCACATTACACCTCTTCCAAGAATCAGGACAAAACAAGGCAGATCTACATAGGTTTTTCTTGTTACAAATACAGATGAGCCACAAAATATAATACAAATCCCCACGATTAGAGATGATGGTATTATTAAAATTAGATCAGGGGCCAAGATAATATCTATCATCAATTGCATGTTTATTTTTATCAAATTTGATGACAAACTCACAGAACATGAGAACCCCATGAGAAATATTGCTGATTTGCAGAGGAAGATTGCTGATGAACTTGATAGAACCCCATGAGAAATATTGAAGAAGCTCGTTTGAGGATTGGAACAATGGGTTAGGAAGGGTTTTTTCCAGCAAGCTAAATGTTTGTGGTGTTAATAATCAGAGGTAATTTAGCTGCTAATGCTGTTGTCATGTTAGGAGAGCAACCTGCTGCTTTCCCCGTGATAGTACTTGCCCATGGATATTGCTTACAGTGCGTTTCAGTTTCATCAGATAGTCTTGGCACTCTTCTGTCATCAAATCCGATTTCTGGTTCCAGTTTCATCATATCGTATTGGGACTCTTGCCGTCATCAAATCTGATTTTTGGCTCGCATGAATGTTCAGTTTGTGTTCGTCACTCGGAATTCATATTTTCCGGCGGTGCATAATCTGGTTCGATTTGGTAGAGTTACAGTAGGCATACATGCAGCTGGAGAAATCGTCAGTACAAAGTTGAGCTGTAATCTTTCCAAGAACTCTGTTTATTCCATTCTTTTGACACTGTTTTGTTTCCTGGAATCATTTGTTGCAGTTAAAAGACTTTCAGCTTGGATGGGGCTGGGGGCTTTCGGATAACAGCAAAGTGTTGCCCATCGTTTCGCTTGGATGTGCTGTTCATAGGAGGAATATCTCGCGTATGCTCGCTCAGGTAAAATTTTTGACCAGGGTCGTTCGGAGTTCTCCGGAAGAATCCGATTAAAGCGAGACTCGGACAGGATTTTGTATGGGTCTAATTTTACCATGCCCAATATACGGTCTCTGGAATTAGATGAATGAGAGACTATAGATACATGGTAACTGAGGACATTCGAAGGACTAAGGGACATACAGGTCCGAAGGATTAGATCTTCTTATACCGTCTGGGGGACTATAGCATAGTGGCATAGTACATCCATAGTTGATGAGTCGAGTGAATTATTAGCTCTATAATAATTCACTATATCAGAAGAAGTTCTAACGGAAACGACTCACGGCCAGCTCGGTATCGGACATATGCATATATAAGATATCTACGAAGCCCCGATCCTATGGATGAGATCCGATTGGAAGATTGGATAAAGATCCAATGTGAACGAAATAAAAATTCAATGAACAGGATCCGTTAAGGATATGCTTCTAGCACTTATATAAATCGGAGGAACTCCTCGATTCATAAGCTGGAGCTCTTGGCAAATGCCCCTCCTATTCTCCTCACTCTCCTCTCCTCCTCCCTGGCTTTGGCAGCCTCGTGGTGCACGGGGAGAGGAAGATCCCGCGGTGATCTGAGAAGCATCGTCGCTGCGTCTATGGATTGCCACTAGAGAGGAGTATGCTAGTGCTCCTTCATCCTCTTCATCGGACCTAGAAATTCGGGGATATACGATCTCCCTAGGTAACGCTTCTGACATGATACATGCGATTTTTCGGATCAGCGGATTTTTCTTGCACCAATCGTCGCACAACGAAAAAGTACATAACTATGGGAAATCTGGTCTTATTTTGTTTTCCGCTACGCATGGGATGTCGACTCCTCACGATTTTCCAACAGATTAGGACTCTCCTAACTATAGTCCCAACAGATTAGGACTCTTCTAGCTAAAGTCCTAACAGATTCAAACTCTTCTAGCTAGAGTCCCAATAGTTATGAATCCGAAATAAGGTTTCGGACGTTTACATTCAGAATTCAAAATAAATTATTATTTAAATTTAAAAAAATAAAAAGGAGAAAACAAGTGTGATGGCTTTTTCTAAATTTATGCATCATTTTCTTCTGTTCCTCAATGATGGATTATTTCACAAAAGAACAGAAAAAAAAAGAAAAAAAAACTTGAGTTGGTGATTAGAAATCGGAGACTTAATTCTTTTTCCCATCATTTCTCTAGAAATAATCTATCCTCTGCCTCCTCCCCCTATAAAACATTCTATTTTCTATTCCACATTTTTCTAACGTGATCGGTATCCTAAACTTGTGACGATTAAGATATAATATAAAATTGCTAATCTATTATCGAATGAGTCACCGTCCGAATCATAATTAAAGATTATTCATGCATCTGCCGGAGGCTCACAGGGGGGGATGCACCGTGTGAAGTCTTTAATGTCGTCCGTCCACGTGTGCGGTGATCATCACGAGAATCGGATGTGATCATCCATCTACGTGGATGTCTCTTTTCTGCGAGCATTGCTTCAACCGGTTGGCCTTTCGTAGCCTTGCCTGCAACGGCGGTGAGGAAGCTCTGTTTATACTATCGAGCTTATCGAAGGGTCGTGGCACGTCTAACCTCATGTGGAGACCTATTAGGCACGACGGTGATGTGAAGTAGGTGTCCACGTGTCGACATCTGACACACCACGCACTATCCTCTCATCAATCAATCGATGCATACCTTCCAAATATTCGATCATGAAGCAAACCTTAATTAATACTCACATATGAAATCATTTTCTTAAACAAATTTATGAAATGTAGTTGGGAATATCTCTTGGTTAGAATTACGTGAGAAAATTAACAACCAAATTTACATTATTTGAATTTTATGTAATTTTTCTTGGAATGCTCTAGTGCACTTTTTATCTTTTGTTTTGATATTGGACAAAGTGGGCACTTTATACTACCAGTGTGGGCTTTAACATGATCATTCTTGTCACGATGAGATGACTTTTACATTTTACTTTTGCTCACAAGATGATCATTCTTTCACTCTGAAAAGATCTAAATGCATGGCCAAAAGAACAGATCTTTAAATCACTTTATTTGCATTTAGCACACATATTGCCCGGTTGTATAGCATCAGCACAAAGTACAAGCAATAAAGCATAACAAAACTAATAGGTTCACAAAAAAAGCATAATGCATTTAGCACAGATCTTTAAATCACTCTTTCACTCTGAAAAGATCTAAATGACATTGTCGATGGTGTCAGTCTACGGTCTTGCTGGTACGAGGATCTGCATCTGAACATTGCACTGACAAATATATTATTTATGGTAATACATTCATCAGCATTCCGAAATGTTAACTCAAAGTGCCTTAGATGTTGGGTTGTTAGTATCCCTCACAATCATACAGACCCTTCTGCTAGCTGGTCATTTGAGCTTGGATATCTCTGATGCCAAGTCAAGAATTAGTCTCCTAGATGTGGCAATAAACTAAGGATTATTATTATTATATGTGGTGGATAAGTGTGGCATAAGATAGGAAGAAGCTAAGTATCACTTAGCTCGCATGTAAGGAAGCGGAAGATACTGAAAATTATCGTGTGAGGCACAATGAAAAAGTTACACATAACTTAGTGATTGATAGGTCGGGCCAATAAATTGGTCTTGAGTTACAATAAAGAATTGAGTTGATACTTAGGGTAATAGTACTTTGATAACCTAATTGAGTATTGATAAGAGATTATTTAGTCGGCCGACTATTGGTGTATCCTATAGGCTCGTAAGAAATTATCCGTTTTGGACAATAGATGTACCCGTACGATTTTATCCTTTTAAAACATGTAAACTTCAAAAAATAACTCTGGGATCCCTTATCAAGTATGTTGTATAGGTCTTTGAACTTGTAAGATGGACTAGTCTTAAAAGACGACAGTCGTCGAGTAACAGCTAAGCGAGTAACTTTTGTTGGTACATAAGCAGTTAAAGAGGTGCATTAAATCTTGAACAACTAACAAAAAAAGAGTTCTTGTAAGCATTCATAGATCCGTGTAGAGTTTGGACATTATGACCATAGTGAGGCATGAGTTAAAACAAAGGCTTAATGCTTAAATCAAAGGGAAAGACCAATAAATGAAGGGAAAATCAGGTTGATATTTTTAATTTTCGATGACGACGTAAGGTTGAAGGAACAAATGAACGCCGAGAAGGGTTCATCAAAGAGGCGGCTTCATCACAGAGCAAACTTCATCGAGGAAGCTATATATTGATAGAAGCAAATATGGAATGACATTCTTGCATTTCTTCTTCATAGCGAGTAACTCGAGTGTATGATTGAAAAAATTCCTCCATCAAAACCTGTATAAATAGATTGTTCTTCTTCACACCAAGTTCTTTTATTCCTCGTATATATCATTCCAAACAATCACAACATACATAGCATGATGTCCATATGCGCAAGCCATTCAGTCAACTTTCTACTGTATAATAACAAAGAGTTCTTAACATTGAGTGATACCACCATGTCACTGCTGATGCTACTTCAATCACAAAAACCATCCACTCTCAACGTAATTGCATTAGCAGACATTGGTCTCAGATCGAAAGTAGCTTTAGTCGGTCACACAGTCAGTAAACCTTCTCATCACATGAACACAGGCTGTGCGGGAAATTGAACATGAGATTCTCTCAGCAACATCAGGGTTTTTGATTTGATATCAGTGGCAGGATCTTTCCTCTCACTGTATTTGAAGAATATAGGAAACATCTTCTTTATGGTTGCACTGCAAGACAGAAACTGTTTTCCTTATCCACATGAATCAAAGCAGTGCAAAGCATGTGTAACGTTGGACCTCTCATTTAGCAGATCAAATTGTCCAGTGGCAATTCTGAACATGTGTAAAGTTCATATCCTTTATATTTTAAGCTTGGCCAACAGTTGACTGCCTGTTATGAAATTATGAATGTTTATCCTCAAGTGTCGTCCGGGAAGATCCCCGCTCATTTGGACCCGAACCCAACCGTGTTAACCCCTCGACCGCGGCTCAAAGTTGTTGCCCCGTGAGAATCTGGTTCTTAGAGAAGATTAGATTCGATACATCAGCACACAAATCATACGGGACTCCAATGAGTTGCATGCACGAGAGAGAGAAGATGAGATTCGATACATCAGCACACAAATCATACGGGACTCCAATGAGTTGCATGCACGCACGAGAGGGAATTCACGTGGCTGGTGCTTTGGTTCTCGCGCCCACCACTATTTATGATTTATGTAGTTCGTACTATAAATGTGAGGGAGTTAATTTTATAATCTTAAGCTTAATTATTATTGAAGATTTTGAATTTGATTACTTTCTTGAATGTGATGGTTTCCTACATTCTAATATCTCAAGTGTACGAACTCAAAACTGGTTGTCTAAGTTGAGCCACGATCCCAAGTGTTATTAAGGTTGCATTCGTACTAATAAATTTTACTCAAATTTAATAAGTAGTATATTTGAGAATTTTACTACTAGGCAGAAAAGGATCCGTGTAGTATACCCTAAATAGTTGGGAAATTACAGATTTGTTTTTGTTGAAATGCTGGCACTGTTTGGGTCATGATTCTGTGGGCTCTCATATAGAGTAATTGAAATGAAAATTCTTAGTTCAAGAGGTTCTTGGAACTAAAACAGAGGATCTGAACCACAACTTGATTTCAGTGGGTGCTTCATTGCTAGATGATAGCATGCCATAAGCCATTGGATACTGAATGCAATTTCCTCTCCATCTCCCCTTCCTGTAGAAGCCATTTTTTCCACAGACACTCCTATTTGTTATCCAAAGTATGATCACTCTTAGTGTGAGTTTCCTTTTTTCTTCAAGTTTTAAGCACCATAAACAAATAAAGTTAGCACGCGTTTCAGTGAGTGGGTTCTCAATAAGGAATTGCTAAATCAATCCACCTTCACTTTTAAGCCTCCAGGCTTATTTCATTTATGTTCTTTGTAATATTTGCATGGATTTTTTTTTTTTTTTTGATGAAGAGTGCAAATTAAAATTCAGAAAAGTTTCCACCTTAGTAGAATTGTCAAAATATCTTAATTTATTTTTTGTGTTGGCCAGAATTGCTGAAACCTGATTTAAAAACAGATAAAGCCATTGAAACTGCCAAAAGTGTGGAATTGGCAAAATTGAAATCTTCTTATGATTCTAAAATGATAATACAAACCTTGTTTCAAATGTGTCCTGAGATTTCTTTGTTCGGATACCTCATTGGTGGAAATTGTAGAATACATGTCCATCATCTGAAAATTTAGTGAGAGAGAAACATGTTGTCCTGGTACCTGGAAAACCTACATCTACTCCTACTAGAATCTTCTAGCTGAGTGCTGAGTCTCAATAAATTGCTACATTCCAATTTTTCTGTTTCTGCTTATATTGACATGTTATTGCTGTTTGGTTCATGGAAGATCTTGGAGCTCTGGGAGACTACACTGCTTCTCCATTCCTGCCATCTGACTCAGACATCCTGCTTGACTCCCCCAACCAGAATGACATAGGTAAGAGAGTTTTATGATTGCTTGAACTCTTTCATCTAACATTACAAAGGATCCAAGTCACGGATAAGAGAGTTTTATGAGATTCTGTGATCGTGTTTGTGCACTCATGAGATGCCAATATGGTGTCTTAGAATTGTAGTTTCAGGTTATAATGTGTTCTCGCTAAGTTGCATTCGAGCTCAAGGAAGAATTGACATGCGCTTTTTCGCACTTGTGTTTCAGTTGAGGAGTTCTTTGCTGATTCTATCACTGGGACATGCTTGCAGTCAGATGGACATCAGTGAGGCCTTCAATTAATGGACATCTCATTCCATTATAGGCTGTTGTAAGTACAATTCTGGCCCTCAAATAATAGATGTTAATGGTTAAAATGTAATGCATCTGGATAGCTGCTGGATTTTATTGGCCTGTACTATTAGAGATTTTGATATGGATTCTACATAGATGTTAAATAAATGAATTATTGTCACCCTTATTTATCAGTAGATTGTTCGTATTGTGTCATATGTAGACAAAAGTGCATCAATGCATGAGGGAACTGCCCAATTTCATATCTTTATATGTATAAAACTTAGATTTTGCCATATAAACCTTATGAATTGTTTGCAAGTGTGGATTTTATAAAGATTTATTTGAAAAAAAAGATATGAACCATGGTATGTAATTTCGAATGGTACCACCTGATACGGGCGATACGTACTGGTCTGATGGAATATTAGTGCTACAGTGTTATAATAAGAAGAAATCGATCGATAAATCCTGATGTACCATTCGGTATGTTCTGATGTATCGCTCAGTACGTCGGTATCGTACTATACCGAGCTAACCTCGAAATATCAGTACGGTATAGTATTACATACCTTGTTACGGTATGAACACAATACTATAACTTCTTATCAATATTGAGATTATTTTTAATTCTCTTTTCACTTTTCATCTAAACATTTTCCTAATAATTTTCTTTATCTCACTTTTGTGTCAAAATCTATTACCCCAAATCCTGTCTTCATGGTTTCTACGTGTTTGTCCAACTAAATAAACCGATTTCTCATGTGGACAGAGTGTCATCGAGAGTATGACAGAGGTGTGTTCACTAATCAGAGGACTCCTCCATCATTGAGCCGTTCACTCTCTTGCATGGAGTATACGCCAAGGAATAGAAACCTTCCTCGAGAACAGCACTTTGTCGGCTATTATCCATCCCCACAAAACAGTCTCCAACGCCACCACCTCTCTCTCTCTCTCTCTCTCTCTCTTTCTCTCTCTCTCTCATATAATGAATGTTCTTATGTTCTTGCCATTTCTTTTTCTTGACTGAAAGGAACTGAGACCTCAAACTGAAGCTTAACCGATCATACACCACAAGGACCCCAAATTCTAAGGTTCATGTAAAGATGTCTGTAACAAAAGTCTAAGTTTGACATGTTCTGATACAAAAAGACAACAACAACAACAACAACAATTAACCTTTACAGTTTGAAGAGAAGCTCATCAGTGTTCAGCTTCAGAACAAGAAGAGAAGACCATTGGAAAGTTCAAGAAGACGGCCAAGTAGCAAAGGAAAGCCAACAGAAGCATCACTGCGGCCAGATCAAAGGGACGCCCATGGCGTACGTGCTTCTTCAAGGCCTTGAGACGGATTTCTCCTCGCACAAGGGGTTGATGGAGTAGGGCGCATCGTTGTGGCACCAGGTAGAGCCGGAAGGAGGAACGAAGCCCCTCGGCAGCATCGCCGAGAAAGTCCTCGCTCCAAGGTCATAAACGGGGCTTCTCTTACTTACTTTCCTCCTCCACTCGCTGTTCTTCGTCCGGCGGCCGTGGGAAGGGTAAGGCCCATGCCTCGGCTTCGCGACGTGGAAGACTTGGCGGTCACTTTCAGGAACGATGGGAGATGGAGCAATAGCCGAGGTAGGAGGGGGAGAGAAGAGAAGGAAGAAGATAAGAGAGGACAAAAGTGCAAGACAGTGGCTGAAACCCATCAGAGCTGGGTGACTTGGGATTGGAGAGCCATTTGTCAGGAGTGCAACAAGAAGAAGAAGAAGAAGATAAGAGTAGTCATGTAACTTAGATCCCAAGTGATCCTAATTGAGACACTGTGATGTTAGTATCATTACAACTATAGGTTAGGGGAAGAGAGAGGTCTGACCAACATTAGAAAAGACAAGTCAAAGACACAAAGGTTGTGTGTTCATTCTTCATCGTAGAGGACACTAATTTTGCTTTCCTTTTGTTCTTTTGCTTTCTCCGTGTGGCCCTCAAGCTTTATATGTTTCGGGGCACTCCATCCTCTCCTTTGACCTACGAAAGGAGGACATGAGAAGCAAGCTGATGTTCTTGTTCTTGCAGTCAGTGACTCCATCAACATTCGGAGAAAAGCATAGGTAAGGAAACAAGCAACAAGAACAAGGATAAAACTCTTCCTCTTAGTTTATTTTAAATGGGATATACAAATTGGAAATGTAGCATTAGACATCAAGAATTCACGTTTGATGTATGGTGGATGATTCAGGTTCAGGTTCTCTTTACAGTGTAGTAGTACTGCTACTGAAGCAAATACTTTTTATTGGAGTCTGGTGACAATCTGAAGAAGAAGAAGAAGAAGAAGAAGAAGAAGAAGAAGAAGCAAGAGGAATTTATTCTTCCATTTGCATGGACGACAACGTGAACAGTCATTACTCCCTCGTGTTGTTGTGTGGCCTCAGAAACACCGGCAGCTTCTGTTGTGTAGTGAGCTCGCTCGATCTACTTCTTGCCGCTGTTGGCAAGTGCTTTCTCCTGTTGTTGAGCGTGATGAGTCTCTTTGTCGACCCTGCCATCAGCTGTTTTCGTTTCCGGAGGTTGCGCGATCGTCTTTGTTTGGTGAGCTTGCCAAATCGTCTTCTTGAGGTTGTTGGCGACTATCTCGAATCGATCGAACTCGGGCAATGTCATATGAAGTGCCGATCCTGTACTGTCGAACTTTGAACCATGGTAGGTTTTCCGGATGTCTTTAAACTTCTCATAGCGTTCCTTTGCACGATCTGTTTCACCCTTCATGGCGTAGACTGTAGCCTACGTGCCAGAAACAGTAGATATAATGATCGAACTTTCTTGAATTATCTACGCGTGTAGGCACTTTCTCACCTGATAGAGAGGAACTCGAGCATCTGCCGTGGAAACATCCTTGCTACATAGGCACGCAAGATTCAGAGCTTTATTATATTCTCCCTGGCAGATATTGCAGGATAAAGTCAATGAGAACACATCACAGATATCTTTCACTTCATTGATTATTTATGTGGTGTTTGGAACTGAAGCAATGACCGATAAAGAGAGTGTTTTGGGCACCTCGTAGATCAGCATTTCCACCAGCAACATCTCAAGCTCGTATGCCTTGTGCGTCTGCTGATCGGTTTTAGCTTTCTTCAGTGCTTCCTGCAATATTGTGATTGCTTCCTTCTCCTTTCCGCTCATCTCTAGTCTTGGTATGATTGCCTGCCATAAAAATCTCAGTTGCAGATCCAGCAGGATTTCACCGAAAACAATTGAGCGATAGAAGAACAAACGGATGCCGCAGCACCATCGGGCATTCGAATGCCTCATTTCGTGCATGCTTGTTGGAATCTCGATTTGTAGCAGAAGAACCAGACGAAGAATAGAAGCTTACCGTAAAGCATGCAGGTGGGGAGAGACAGTGAGAGAGAGAGAGAGAGAAAGCCAAAACCAGGGTAAATAGAAGCCTTACATGTAACTTGTTGAAGTCCATCCGATCCTTGTCGAGCTCATTGCGCATGTCGTCCAAGGCGCTGCTCAGCTTCGACTCGTCTCTGCACGCCTCGTGAGCATCCATCAACCTCTGCATCGCCTTCTCCCCGCCATGCAGCATCGCGAGCGACACCGACCGATAGAGCGCAGGGTTCGCCCGGGACTGCTGGCGGACGACCTCTTGACTCGCTGTGGGTGTCTTCTTGCTGTCAACAGGACCCGCCGTGGACGATCTCTTCTTGCGCCGGTAAGCCAGCACGAGGAACACGGACGCAAAGATCAGCGTCCCGGCGGCGCCAGGAGACGCCAGAAGATGCCTGGCTTTGGCAGCTACCATGTACAACATGGATGATCGGGGAGCACCCGCACCTTCCTCAGCAACATGTCCTGCCATTTTGCAGTTACCAGAATCCTCATCCATGGTTGCAGAAGGAACAGTAAGAGAAGGGTCTGTGAGAACCTACATGATTGGAACCTGCAGGTTGCCGCCCTTGATAAAGAAAGAAGATGATATCTTTCTTAGCAGAAGAGGAAGATCCTAAGTGGCCGAACGATGCTGTGTAAGGAAGCAACGCATCAGTCCTATGGATGGTTCTATTGGGAAGAGCTATGAGCTCTCTACGAAAGAAGAAGACGTCGATCTCAAGCCAAGTCTTACTGTATTGTGATGCTTGGCTGCTCCAATGCGGTCAGAATCATAGCAAGACTCCGTGAATGGACTTGCCCTACTTTAGGGTCTATGTGGTCGAACAAAGATTGATGAAGGTTTTTTTTGCCTTAAAAATAAGATAATTTAAAATTATTATGATTTTCTCTATCTTGTAACTATTAAAAAATATTTTATTTTATTTTATTTTTGTCAAATAAATAAGTAGGAAATATGTACGTTTATACGTCTTATGTGCAAGAAAAGAAGTGACTTGATGATGATGATAGTTGGAATATTAGGGTTTATGTTATTGTCAAATTAAAATATAAAATAGTTTTTTTTTTTGCTGTGATACTTTATATATGGACCGGTTAAAAATAACAATTAGGTTTTGTTTTTGGAAAATGTGTCCTCTCATCCCATGGACCTTTTTATATTCATGTATACAGTTTCTTTCAATACTGTTTGAAATAGTATTATCTTTCTATGACTTTTTGAACTTCAAAAATATATCGTAATTTTCAAGTATCTAAATCTCTTAATTATACATATCATTATAAATATTATTTTTTTAATATCACTTACCACTAATTCTTAAATATAACTTTTTAAGTTATTAGTCTAGACCATAGTTATAAGCTCAATATAATAATATAAACGCTAACAAGCGATACCTCTATAGTTGTTCGTCACAAAGGACACATCATAATGAATCGTACCATTCGGTCATCCACATAAATGAGCCCCAAGATGATGTACGTGATCGTCTCGATCAATTGTCAGTCTCTTTCTATCTGCTGTCCATGTATAAACATTGATCCTAAAGAAGAAACGAAGATAGAATTTCTACTGTTTTTACTTCACTCATACTAATTTTACTATCAAATGGGTCGAGTCGAAAACTCCTCACAATTCAAATCGCTTGTGCAAATCCACGATAAAACCAAGGCACACCTTGGTTCATCTACAAAATCTTGAGACCAAACTCCAAATCAAGCAATACCTTAGGATCATTTCAACTTGGACTTCCTTGGCCTTGATCCCCTCACGCAATCATCATGTAGAATAAGCTTGTGCCTTCAGGACAAAATCAAGTCTATGTCAATTCCCGATCGACGACATCGAGACAATAACAAAATTAAAATTTTAGATATCAGTATAGTCGACGACATCGACCATCTCACGATAGTCTGTAATCACATGTCCAGGCTTCTTACAATAGTTGCAATTTTTTTTCTAGCATTGGTTAGCTGTATGCCCATATTCTTTACAGCTATAACACACACTGTATTTTGTTCACATATCTCGACTTAACTCGAGTTGCAAATGCCACCACCTTTGATGGACCAAAACCTTGAGTGTTATAGATAGCACTTTGAGTTATACATATCTGTTCTTCACGCAATAATTTATTGATTTGAGTCCATCTCTTGATCAATATTCCAAGATATAATTTCTGCACAACCAAAACTCCGGTTAGTTAAATAGTCCCACATTGGGAAAATCAGGCTTGTTATCTCCTATTGGAACTATAAATAAGGGCCTGGACTTTGAAGTCAGATGCACCACAAGTGATACCACAAGAAAAACCTAAGTGTTTGCTTTGGGTTTAAGTCCATACTCAGTTAAATAGTTTGGGCTTATAGTTGAGGTTTTTCTTGTTTAGTATTTTTGGGTGTTTTATGACCTAGGAACATTTATAGCTTAGGAACATCTTCCTAAGGCATTTGTAATAATCTCATTTATAGTAGTGATTTGCTCCTCTTTCGTCCGTGGATGTAGGTCAAGGTTAATTGATCGAACCACGTAAATTTGGTGTCGAAAAATTCGACAGAAATGTAACTTCGGTGTTACGGTAAGTAACTTTTTAAGCCGTGGCCTTGGGGCCGACGCGGCTGGTTCTGGGGTCCAGATGTCGGGGATCTCAGGCGACGTCCCTCGGGATCTCCCTGCGGTCGGCACCGTGGTTCGGGATCGGTCGTTCGGGGCGGCAGGTCGGCGGCTCGGGTCGGCAGATCGGCGGTTCGGGTCGGGGGGAAGCTCCGGGAAGAGGCGACACCGTCTTCGCACCTGCACACAGGTCGGGTCGGGGTGCTCGACCCGACCCCTCCGACGATCAAGTTAGAGAAAGATGTGGAGGGGGTTTCGGAGGAAGAGAAGTAGAAGTGCTTTCTTGTGTCCGTCCCCTTTTGTTTGGGACTTAGGGGTATTTATAGATGAGCTTGGGTGTTACCTGACGTGCCCGTTTGCAGGGCAGGACTATACCTTCGGTGGCGTCTAACATTGCCACTGGGGCTGCGTGGGAGGCCGAGCTGCTGCAGGGTATGGCGAGCCTCGGTCGATGTGCTCCTGTGCCTCGACCGAGCGCACGAGGTCAAAGCTGAGGTGGTTGGCTGAGGGCTGGTGACGTCGGCAAATGTCGAGTCTGCATCAGCGCTTGCTTCCTCGGGCAGTGTGTCTACCTGACGTGGCGCGTTGCCATTTTTACCCCTATCATATGCCCCCCCCCCGAAAGGAGCTATGCGTCGGTTTTTGCATGTGGGGAGACGATGCATGGCTTCTTACTTCAGGTGGGCTGATCGCGCGAACGTGTCTCGAGCAGTGCGAAGCCGAGGTGCGCAACTTAGTCAGGAGGCCGAGCAGGGTTGGACTCGGGGGCAATGGGACCGATGAGGGCAGAGGAGTGCAGCGCAGGCGGGCTGGCCGTGCGGGTGCGTCTCATGTGAAGTCAAGGGCCGAGGAACACAACTGGCGGGGTGACCGCGCATGTGTCTCGGGATGACGTAGAGCCGAGGGCCGAGGAACACAACTGGCGGGGTGACCGCGCAGGTGTCTCGGGAGCCACGTTATACTTCATTTAAGGCGAGGTGATGCTTTTCTGTTTTCGAAGCGTGTTTCGGGAGACGAGGGGTTGCGTTTCGGCGGGATGCGGCCCTGCTTATAAGCAGCCTGAGGTTTAGCCATTGGGGTCTCTTTCATCTGTCTTCATCACGCTGCTTCGTGCACCTACTCTCGTCTTGCATCAGTCGTTCCCTCTTTCCCTACTAAAGGTCAGTGAGAAATGGCGTCTTCCTCCTCCCTTTCGTCCCCTTCGAAAATCGTGGAGACGGCGATTTCACCGAATCTCGCCTCGTCGTCCGATGAGAGGGCAGCCCGGGCCCTTGAGGCCCTGATGTGGTCGCACGACCATGACTCCACCGTGGGTGAGTCGTCGCTGAGCTTCCTCCGGGATCGTTATGGTATCCCGGCGGAGTTTGTCCTTCGTGCTCCTGAGCCCGATCAACGGGCATATGACCCAATCCCTAGGGGCTTCGCCCTTACTATAGACGCTTTTGAGGCCGGGCTGCGCCTTCCCTTCCACCCCGTCATAACCTCGTGTGTTTCCTGGTGGCGTATCTCCCCGTCTCAGATGGCGCCGAACTCGTGGCGCTACCTGGCGGCGTTTCTGGGAGAGTGTCACTATGCCCGCATAACCCCGACCCGTGACCTCTTCCTTTCTTGCTTTCGTCTTACTAAGGGGTCGGGGGGTTACTACCTGTCCGCCCGAGCGGGCTTTCGGGTGAGCGGGGCCCCTTCCAGCAACAAGGGGTGGAAGGAGCGTTTCTTCTTCGTCAGTCACCCGGGAGATTGGGGTTTTGGGGTTCGCTGGGGGGCGCGTGTAATAGATAACACCGTCCCAGTTTTGGACGACGAGGGGCGCCGAGGACTCCAGAGGCTTAGAGAGATCCTCCCGGTCTCTCGAGCCATTCGAAACATGTCCGAGCGGTGGTTGGCGGAGGCAGGTCTCAGCCCGGTGTCTCTAGGTATACCCCTTGGGGCGATTTTAGGAGTTCTTTTTCGCTCATGGGTCGCCCGCTTAGCTGATTGTCGTTTTTGGCTTTTTCTTGCAGAGATGGTGCGTCTTGAGGCCCTTCGAGGGGTAGAGGCTCCTGCGGTTGCTTCGGACCGCTCGCCTTCTGTCACCCGGGCGGGAGCAAGCGAGGCCCCCGTGGACGTCGAGGCCGGTCGGCCTAGGAAGAAGGCGCGGGTGCTTTCGAGCGACGGTCCTGAGGTGGTGATGGCCTCAGCGGGAGGTGTCATGGTGCCGACGGGGGCTGAGGGCGTGGTGGCGCCGACGGAGCATGCCGCGAGGAGTCAGACAGAGGGCGAGGCTGGTCCGAGTGGACATGCGGCAACGGGGGCGCCTCGCCAGCCCTCCATTCGCGAGCTCCTTTGTCTTCCGCTCGGGGAGGCGGGCGAGCTTTACTTGGCGCGGGAGGTGGGCGCTCTTCCGCGCGGCGCTGCTACTGACCCGCTAGTCGGCCGGTGGGACGGTCTCACCCGGGGTAGCCGGGTGTGGGCCGATGGTGATTGTGCGGCCAGGTTCGTCCGCGGAGGGCTGCATCCCGACATAGCTCGGGATTTATATACTCTATCCTCTGAGACTCTACTTAGCAAGTCCGCCAAGTCGCTGTTGTGGGTAAGTGTTGTCTTGCCCTTCTGCTTGTGCGTTTTAGGGCGCCTGATTTTGACCCTTTTGCTTCTCCAGGGTAACCATTACGCCGCCGCGCTGATGGATCGCGTCCGTGATGCGGGACGGGTCATCGCTGCCCTGAGCAGTCGCAATGCCGAGCTTCGGAAGCAGGCGGACGAGGCTCGGGCTGGAGCGGGCCCTGAGGCTGTTGCGGCGGCGGAGCGACGCGCTTCGGATTTGGAGGCGGAGGCGGTGCGCCTTCGGTCGGAGCTCCAAGCATCTACGGAGCGGTCCGCGGAGCTCCAGATGCGGCTAGAGACGTCCGAGGGGCGAAATACGGAGCTCCAGATGAGCCTGAGAGCGTCGGTGGCCGAGGCTCGCTCGGCAAGGGCGGACTCCCTCGAGGTGCTCCGGCGCCTTGAGGAGTCGCGGGCCGAGGCACGGGGAGTTTCGGAGGCTCTTGATGCTGAGATCCGCCAGAGGCCGGGGAGGGACAAGAAGCTGATCGAGGATTATAAAGGCTCCCCGGGATTCCAGCTCGGCCTTATTCGGACCGGGCGGGTTTCCTACGAGTATGGGTATCGGGTCGCCCTTGCTCGTTTCAGGGTGCGTAATCCCGGCTCGGAGGTTGTGGAGGATCCCTTCGGTTCCTTCCCCGAGGACCTGGATGTCGGCATGCCATCCGATGTTCCCTTTGATGACAGCCCGGATGCCCCTGAGGGGTGATGATCTTTTGTACTCTATGTAACCCGCTTTTTGAATGAACATGTTTTTCCCTTCGAGTAGGTTGTCTGTGTCTCGGCCTGGCTCCATCTTTAGCCGGATTTTTCTTCACGGGAAGTATTTTTTGAGATTTTGGGCGTTCCAAGTCCTTGGCAAGGGATGACCTGCCATTGTGGTGAGTCGGAATGTTCCGATTCTAATGACTTCTGTCACCCGGTATGGGCCTTCCCAGTTTGGGGCTAACTTGCCTCGTGCCTTGGTCGGGTTGCTGACCTCGGTCCTTCGCAGGACCAGGTCGCCTAGTTTGATGGGTCGGGGTCGCACCCTTCGGTTGTAAATCTTTGCGACCGCCCTTTTGTACGAAAGGGCTCTCACATGTGCGTTGGCGCGCCGTTCTTCCAGCAGATCGAGGGCTACTCGAAGTCCTTCGTCCGAAGCCTTCTCGTCATAGCTTTGTGTTCGGAGGGTGGTGATGGCTACTTCGGGCGGCAGGACAGCCTCCGTTCCGAACGCGAGGCTGTAAGGGGATTCTCCGGTTGCGGTTTTGGGGGTGGTGCGCAGCGACCACAACACGCTGGGGAGTTCGTCTGTCCAGGTCGATCAGGCCGCGGTCACTCTTCTTTTGAGTCCGTCCAGGATGGTCCGGTTGGTCACCTCCGCTAGTCCGTTGGTCTGAGGGTGGGCCACCGAACTGAATCTCAGCTGGATGCCATGATCGACACAGAATTCTTGGAATCTTCTGCTGGAGAACTGAGGTCCATTGTCTGTGATGATGGCCCTGGGCAACCCGAACCGAGTCACAAGGTTCTTCCACACGAATTTCTCTATTTGATATTCCGTGGTTGTAGCTAGCGGTTCGGCCTCGACCCACTTCGTGAAATAGTCCACCCTCACAATTATGTACTTCCGCTGTCCGGAGGCTGGTGGGAAGGGTCCGAGCAAGTCCAACCCCCACTGTGCGAATGGCCATGCGCAGTCGATGGGGCTGAGCGGGGCCGCGGGCTGTCGGGGTGTGCGGGCGTGCTGCTGGCACGAACTGCACCGCCGGACGTAGGCTTTGGCGTCTTGGGACATGGTCGGCCAGTAGTAGCCTTGACGGAGTACCTTGTGCGCCAGGGTTCGCCCGCCGATATGCTCTCCGCATATCCCCTCGTGGGTTTCTGTTAGGACCATCTGGGCTTCGTCTGGCTCTAAGCATCGCAGGAGGGGGTAGGTGAAGGATCGTTTATAGAGGCGCCCACACTCCACGGTGTACCACGCGTGCGTGCGACGCAGGCGCCGAGCCGCGACTTCGTCGAGGGGGAGGGTTCCATCTTGCTTGAAGCGCAGCAACTCTTGTACCCATGTGGCCGGAGCGTCGCCTGGGGCTGTAGTTGTCATTTCGACGGCGCGGGTTGGGAGCTCCTCGATCTCTGGTCGTGTTTCGGCGACTGGTTTCGACGCCAGCTTAGCTAGTGCGTCGGCCCGCTCGTTCTCTTCCCTCGGAACGCTGGACAATATGAAATAGCGAAACTTGGCAGTTAGGTCTCTTACCCGTGCCAGGTATTTCGCCATGGTCGTGTCCCGAGCTTCGTATCCGCCGTTGAGCTGCTCGGCCACAAGTTGTGAGTCGGTGAGGACGCGTATCGCGGCCACCTGCATCTCGAGGGCCAGTTCCAGCCCTGCCAGGAGCGCCTCGTACTCCGCCTCGTTGTTGGTGGCTTTGAATCCGAACCGAAGGGATCGCTCGAACGAGCGTCCATCGGGGGCGAGGAGGACCAGCCCTGCGCCGGCGCCCTTTGGGTTGGCCGAGCCGTCAACGTGCAGGGTCCAAGCTTCGGGAGCTTGCTCGGGGCCTGCGTTCTCCAGCTGTGTCAGCTCCGCAATGAAGTCAGCTGCCACCTGGGCCTTGATGGCGGTCCTGGGCAGGTAGCTTATGTCATGTTCGCCGAGCTCCACCGCCCATTTGAGGAGCCGTCCAGCGACATCAAATTTTGTTAAGACCTGCCGAAGGGGTTGGTCGGTGATGACTTCCACCGGGTGTGCCTGGAAGTAGGGGCGCAGCTTCCGAGCTGAGAGCACCAGGGCGAGCGCGAGTTTCTCTATTGGAGGGTAGCGCTCCTCAGGCCCGCTTAGGATGTGGCTGACGTAGTAAATCGGGAGTTGTTGGCCGGAGCTTTCCTTGACCAAGACGGAGCTGACCGCATGCTGGGAGGCCGCCAGGTAGAGGCGCAGCTTCTCACCCGGGGAGACGGAGGTGAGCCGGGGGAGGCCTCCTCGCATTCTGGTGTCCACTGGAAGCTTCGCGGGCTCTTGAGCGCCTTGAAAAATGGGAGGCAGCGATCGCCTGATCGGGAGAGGAAGCGAGACAGAGCGACGAGTCTTCCGTTAAGTCGCTGCAGGTCTTTGACCGTTTGAGGAGACTGCATATTGATTATAGCTTGAACCTTCTCCGGGTTAGCGTCGATTCCTCTCTCGTGCACGATGAACCCGAGGAACTTCCCGGAGGTGACGCCGAAGGCGCACTTTGTGGGGTTGAGTCGCATGCCGTACCTGCGTAGCGTGGCGAAGGCCTCGGCTAGGTCGGCAAGGTGTGTTATGGCTTCCCGGCTTTTCACGATCATATCGTCTACGTAGACCTCCATGTTTCTCCCTATTTGATGGGAGAACATCTTGTTTACCGTCCTCTGATATGTGGCCCCGGCATTTTTCAGCCCGAACGGCATGACTTTGTAGAAGTATACGCCTTGATCGGTAAGGAAGGCCGTGTGCTCTCTGTCCCCGGGTGCCATCCTAATCTGGTTGTACCCTGAGTAGGCATCCATAAAAGAGAGTCGTGCGTGACCGGTTGTCGCGTCGATCAGCTGGTCGATCCTCGGGAGGGGATAGCAGTCTTTAGGGCATGCGTCGTTGAGACTGGTGTAGTCAACACACATCCTCCAGCTTCCATTGTGTTTCTTCACGAGGACTACATTGGACAGCCACTGGGGATACTTGGTTTCTTCTATGAAGCCCGCGCCCAGGAGCCGGTCCACCTCCTCTTGTATTGCGCGCTGTCGGTCGGGAGCCTGGGATCGAGCCTTTTGCTTTACCGGGCGGGCGTCAGGCGGGATGTTGAGGTGGTGTTCCGCGACCTCTGGGTCGACGCCTGTCATGTCCGACGGGGACCAGGCGAAGACGTCGGCATTTTCCCGTAGGAGACCGACGAGTTGTTCCCGTTCTTGCTCAGGTAGTTCGGATCCGACCTTCACGGTCTGGTCTGGTCGGGCTTCTACCAAGGGAATGTCGACGGTGGATCCCGTCGGCTGGGGATGAGGAGTCAGTCTTTTTGTTTCCCGCGGATCTGCCAGGGGTGACTTGGTCCTGGTTTTCTTGCCCAATGATACGGCGGTAAGGTAGCACCGCCGGGATTCTTGGGGGCTTCCTGTGGCTTCTCCGACTCCATCGTGAGTCGGGAATTTGATGGTCTGGTAGTAGGTCGAGACGACCGCTCTGACTTTGTTGAGGGTTGGCCGACCGAGTATGGCATTGTAACCGGTAGGGAGGTCGACTACCAGGAAAGTGGTCATCACCGTCTTCGACCTCGGCGGGGTCCCCAGGGTCAAGGGCAAGGAAATGGACCCCAAGGGCGATATTGAATCTCCCGTAAAATCGGTGAGCGCTGAGCACATCGGGCTTAGGTTTCTCCTGGCCAAGCCTAGCTTCTGAAAGGCGTCGAGGTAGAGTATGTCGGCCGAGCTCCCTGTGTCGACCATGATCCTCCTCATATGTGCGTTGGCTACCCTGGCGGATATTACCAGGGCGTCGTCGTGGTCGGGTTGCTCGGTAGCTCCGGTTGGAAAGGTAATCTCGGGCTCCAGCTCGTGCCCTGAGGCTTCGGGGGCGGCTCGAGCATACGCCTTCCTGCCTGACGTAGAGCCTCCTCCTGATGCGGGACCCCCGGCTATCACGTCGATGTGCCGCTCGACGGGGCCCTCCGGGCGAGGAGACCGTTCTTTATTCGGCCGCAGGTACTGGCCGAGGTGTCCCCTGAGGATGAGCTCCTCGATTTGTCTCTTCAATTCGTAGCACTGCTCGGTGTCGTGCCCGTGCTGCCGATGGAATCGGCAATATCTTGATCGGTCCGCGAGCTCCCGCGGGTTCCTCATCGGGCGAGGGTCTTTGAGCAGTCCTTTCTCCTTCTCGTGTAGGAATATTTCAGTCCGAGAAGAATTCAAGGCGGGAAGAGGGGGCCTTGGGTCAGGTCTGTCCAACTTTCGTCGAGAGGCGGCGGGCGGTTGCTGTTGGGGTGGCTCCGACTTAACCTTTTTGTGTTCCTCTCGCCTTCCGGCCATCCAAGTCTCCGCTGCGATGAACTGACTAGCACGTTGGAGCATCTCGGGAACCGCGGTGGGGGGTCGCTCCACGAGCGACCAGAAGAATCTGGAGGGTCGGAGGCCTGTCATAAATGCCTGCATCAAGAAAGAGGGGTGAGCGTCCGACAGTCCATGGATTTGGGTCGTAAATCGGTTCACGAAATGGGAGAGGGGCTCGTCCTCCTTCTGATTGAGCCCGAGGAGCAACGCCATGGATGGCTTGGGTCGGGCATACGCCAGGAAGTTGAGCTGAAAATCTTTGGCGAGCTGGTCGAAGGAGGCGACGGTCCCTGGCTTCAAGCCGCTGTACCATGTGCGGGCCGGCCCCCGGAGAGTCGTGGGGAATGTCCTACACATCAGGGCATCGGAAGTTCCGAATAATGCCATCTGGGCGCGAAAGGCGGCCACGTGGTCTGTCGGGTCGGTGGCGCCGTCGTACGCGTCCAGGGAGGGAAGGCGGAAGTGCGACGGGATCGCCTGCTCTTGTATCTCGGGGGTGAACGGGGATGCTTGACGTCCGTCCACCCCGGGCTCTCCTTTTGACTTGCGGACTTCCAGTTGTACCTCGTCAAGCCTTTGACTGACGAGGCGCAGCTGAGCCCGCAGGGCATTAGTCGAGTCAGCGGTCGGAGCGTTGGGCTCGGGTCGACTCGGCATGTTTTCCGCTTCTCGGCTCCTCGGCCGAGTTGCGGGGTTCTGAGGTGAGACGGGGAGCTCAGGGAGTGGTACGTGAGTCTGGACAGGGGTCTCCTGTTGTGGCGAGGGCCGAGTCGTGTGCGAGGGGGTCCATTGGGAGACGATCGGGATGATGGTCTGGATCATGCCGGTTAGGGTCCGGACCTGATGGGCGAGGTCATGGAAAGCCTCGGGTGATACTGATGGCAGGCCAGCAGGGGCGCCGTCGGGAGGCGTCAAGCCTGGGTCATTGAACAGTTGCCAGTAGCGCTCTGCTACCGCTGCGGGGCGTTCGTCGCGGGCTCCGTCGTGCGGGGGGTGTTCCCCCGAGGCGGGGAACCTAGCGGGTGAGGATTCGCTAGGGTGGACTCGCTGGTCACCTGACATCTGGGCCCTCCTTCTAGCGCCAATCTGTTACGGTAAGTAACTTTTTAAGCCGTGGCCTTGGGGCCGACGCGGCTGGTTCTGGGGTCCAGATGTCGGGGATCTTAGGCGACGTCCCTCGGGATCTCCCTGCGGTCGGCACCGTGGTTCGGGATCGGTCGTTCGGGGCGGCAGGTCGGCGGCTCGGGTCGGCAGATCGGCGGTTCGGGTCGGGGGGAAGCTCCGGGAAGAGGCGACACCGTCTTCGCACCTGCACACAGGTCGGGTCGGGGTGCTCGACCCGACCCCTCCGACGACCAAGTTAGAGAAAGATGTGGAGGGGGTTTCGGAGGAAGAGAAGTAGAAGTGCTTTCTTGTGTCCGTCCCCTTTTGTTTGGGACTTAGGGGTATTTATAGATGAGCTTGGGTGTTACCTGACGTGCCCGTTTGCAGGGCAGGACTGTACCTTCGGTGGCGTCTGACATTGCCACTGGGGCTGCGTGGGAGGCCGAGCTGCTGCAGGGTATGGCGAGCCTCGGTCGATGTGCTCCTGTGCCTCGACCGAGCGCACGAGGTCAAAGCTGAGGTGGTTGGCTGAGGGCTGGTGACGTCGGCAAATGTCGAGTCTGCATCAGCGCTTGCTTCCTCGGGCAGTGTGTCTACCTGACGTGGCGCGTTGCCATTTTTACCCCTATCATTCGGCATGTGGCAACTTAAGATGGAGACCATTCTGGTTCAAGACGAAATTGATTTGGCATTACAGGGAGTTGAGAACATTCTAGATGGTACGTCAAAAGAAGATCTTACGGGTATAGATAAGAAGGCCCGATCCAGCATTATTCTAAATCTCTCTAACGAGGTTTTACGGGAGGTAGCTACGGAGACTACAACTAAGAGCATGTGAGATAAGCTTAAAGCTTTGTATATGAAGAGGACAGTAGAGAATCGTCTCTACTTAAAGAAGAGTTTGTATATGTTTCGGATGACTGAAGGTACATCTATACTCTCACATCTTGATAAGTTTGATTCCTTGGTTATGGATTTGGAGAATATAGATGCAAAAATTGATGATGAGGATAAGGCCCTGTTACTTTTGTGTTCTCTTCCCCAATCTTTTAAATATTTTTGTAATACTATGATTTATGGAAAAGAAATAATTTCGTATGAGGAAATTAAATCTGCACTAAAATCTAAGGAGTAGATAGACAGAGATATCACTGGGGAAAGTAGAGAGAATCAGGTTGAAGGTCTAGTTGTTAAGGGGAGAACAGATAAAAGGGAATTTGATAATAATATATCTAAATCTAGATCTAAATCCAGACATAGAAATTTGGAGTGCAGATATTGTCATAAAATAGGGCACATTAAATCTGATTGCTTTAAATTGAAAAATAAATTAAAGCAAAAGGAAAAATTTATTGAGAAAACTATTGAATCCGTTGAAGCTAGTGTAGCAACTGATGAGAATGTTGAAAATATTTTCTCTGCTATTGATGACAGGACGATGTCTAAAAATAAATGGATTTTAGATTCTGGTTGTTCTTATCACATGTGTCCTAATAGAGATTTATTTTCCACATATGAATCTTGTAATGGTGGAATTGTTTTGATGGGCAATAATGCAGCATATGATGTTGTTGGTAGAGGAACAATCCGAATTAAAATGCATGATGGTATTGTGAGGACGCTCACTAATGTTAGACATGTTTCTGATTTAAAAAAGAATCTCATCTCTTTAGGCACCCTAGAGGCCCTTGGGTGTAAATACACAGCTGAAGGTGGAGTTATGAAAGTTTCTAGAAGTGCCCTTATTGTTATGAAAGCTTGTAGGTCTAGTAGCTTGTATATTCTGTAGGGAACTACTGTCATAGGTTCGGTTGCAGTTTCGTCATCATCATTGTCTGATTCTGACATCACCAAATTATGGCATATGTGTTTGGGTCATATGAGCGAAAAAGGTTTGAGCATATTGAGCAAAAGGGGTCTACTTTGTGGACAGAGTACTGGGCCACTTGATTTTTGTGAACAATGCATTTTTGGAAAGTAGAAAAGAGTCAGCTTCACTTCTTCGACAGTTCACAAAACGAAAGGTACTATTGACTATATTCATTCAGACCTTTGGGGTCCAACTCAAGTTCAGTCTAAGGGTGGTGCTAGGTATATGTTGACTTTCATTGATGATTATTCCACGAAAGTTTGGGTTTATTTTTTAAAGCATAAAAATGATGTTTTTTCTAACATTTAAACAATGGAAGACTTTGATTAAGAAGCAAACAGGTAAACATATTAAGCGGCTTCGAACAGATAATGACATGGAATTTTATGAAGGTGATTTTAATGAATTTTATAAAAATGAAGGAATCGTTCGGCATCGCACTGTTAGGATGACGCCTCAGCAAAATGGTGTGGCCGAACGTATGAACAGAACACTTTTGGAGAGAGCAAGGTGTATGATCTCAAATGTAGGGTTGACAAAGGACTTTTGGGCAGAGGCAATTAATATGGTCTGTTACGTTGTCAACCGCGCTCCGTCTGCAGCACTTAACTTTAAAACTCTGGAGGAAGTTTGGTCAGGTACTCCTACTGATTACTCTGATTTAAAAATTTTTGGGTGTCCAGCATACATGCATATAAATGAAGGAAAATTAGAGCCTCGAGCTAAAAAATGCATTTTCCTTGGGTATGCTTCTAGGGCGAAAGGATACAGATTATGGTATTCTGATCCCAAATCCCCAAAATTTGTAATCAGTAGAGATGTTACTTTTGATGAATTATCTATGTTATCTTTTAAAGAGGAATCTACTAGTTGTACAAATGATAGTGCACAAAAGTAGGTGGAGCTTGAGATTGGTAGGTCTAATTCTTTTCAGTCGAACTCTTCTACTCAAAGAATGCCAGTAGATGGTCCCGAGTCTACTAACGCAGATGATCCAGAGGAAGAGCAATATTCCATAGCCAAGGATAGACCACGGAGAGATATTCGACCACCACAAAGATATGCAAATTTGGTTGCATATGCTTTGTCTGTTGTAGAAGAAACAAGTGAAGTTGGTGAGCCTACTTCTTACTCAGATGCAGTTTTTTATGATAATTCCGCTAAGTGGTTGATTTCGATGAATGAAGAAATTGAATCTCTCCATCGGAATAGAACTTGGGATCTTGTGAAGCCGCCTTCGGGTAAGAAAATTATTGGATGCAAATGGAATACTATTGCTGAGAGAAAGATCCTTGTTCAGAAAATTCATACGAAGGATAATCCAGTTGATATGCTTATGAAGCCTCTTCCGGTTTACAAGTTCAAGCAGTGCTTGGACTTGGTTGGTGTTCATTGTTGGTGATTGCCCGTTGGGGCTTTTATGAAGAAGGTGGAGCAAGTTTTGTTGGGACATGCCAAGGTGGAGATTTGTTAGTTTGGCAAGTCCCATAGTCCCACATCGGAAAAATCAGGCTTGTTATCTCCTATTGAAACTATAAATAAGGGTCTGGGCTTTGAAGTCAGATGCACCACGTGACACCACAAGAAAAACCTAAGTGTTTGCTTTGGGTTTAAGTTCATACTCAGTTAAATAATTTGGGTTTATAGTTAAGGTTTTTCTTGTTTAGTATTTTTTGATGTTTTATGGTCTAGGAATATCTTCCTAAGGCATTTATAATAGTCTCATTTATAGTAGTGATTTGCTCCTCTTTCGTCCGTAGATGTAGGTCAAGGTTAATTGATCGAACCACGTAAATATGGTGTTCTTGTCACTTTTATTCTTTCCGCTTTATTGTTTTCGTCGGATTACCAAAATTACCCTTTGATAAATTTTCTGGACTAGCTCTAACAGCTCCTGCTGTGATCTCTTTGCACAATCAGTACACAAGCCAAGACAAAACTACTTGTGCACAACCAAGTCAGAAGCTTTGAAGAAGAAAACCAAATGGATGAAGCACTGATGTTTATCCAAGAATGGGATTGGGATGGTGAGGGCAATAGTGGCCATAGAAACAGTTGGTGGCAAGTTAGAAAAGATGGGAGGCAGATCTCTTTTTGGTAGGATCTATTAAGGTTTGCCTTCATTTGGTGCATTGCATTAGTACACCGAAGATAAGATTAATTAGGAGGATTTAGTTTAAGTATTGATTGCATCAATGCAAAAGGAGTGCTGCTTTTGGTAATACTTTAGATCAGAATACATAATTAATCTACTGGAATCAAGTTTTGTTTACTTTGTGGGAATTTTCTTTTCTTTATTTCTGTTACGGTGAACAACTTTGAGCAGTGACCTCGGGGCCGACGTGGCTCGGTTCGGGTCCGGAAGACGGGGAATCTTCCCGAGGTGGCCTTGGGGTCCGCTGATGCGGTATGAGGAGGTGGTCCGATCGGGACGGGATCGCCGTTTCCTCCGGGAGGCGGCTCCTCGCCTGGGTGCCTAGCGGGAAGTCGTCAGCTTCGTACCTGCACAAAGGTCGGGTCGGAAGCTCGGCCCGACCCCTTCGACGATCGAGTCAGTCGATGTGGAGTGGGTTTTAGATGGAGAAGTAGAAGTTTCAGTCCCCCTCTTTTTTCGTTCAGAATGCGAGGATATTTATAGGGAAGCTTACTGTTTCCTAATTTGCCCGTTTGCAGGGGGCAGGCTGGTAGCGTCTGCCATTGGTGTTGGCGTGGCGTGAAGAACCGAGCTTGAGCAGGGCGTCAGTGTGCCTCGATCGGCGCCCTGGTCTGCGTTGATCTGCGGGTGTGAGGCTTTATTTAGGACTGCTGACGTCATGCGCGTCTCGTCGCTTTTATTACCCTTATTAATTTCCAAGCAAAGTGGGTGACTTGCGGTCTCTTTTTTGTTCTTGAGTTCATGTATTTCCCATTTTGCTTGCTTTGGGCAGGTATTTGCAAACCCTCTCATTTTCTAGGAGGAAACAGAGCCATTAACTAAAATTGTGTAGCTTTGGTCGATTTGAACGATGCTTTTGTGGTCATTTTTTTTTCTTATTTTATACTTAAATAGTTCCGGTAAATTTTAGATAAATCAAGAATATCATCTTTTTGAAATTATAGTTTATCATTTAAAAAGATACTTCTAGAATAAAAGAGACCTAACGAATTGATGAGCTTTTGGTTTTCATGCTCCTCAATCAATGTAGGATTAAATGGTCTTATCAATTTAACGGGCTCCATAAGATCATTTAGTCCCACGTTGGTTGAGGAGTATGGAACCAAGGGTTCATAAATTTGTCGAGTCTTTCTTATTCTTAAAGATGTCTTTTGAAGTTCGCATGCACCAAAAGGATAAAATCGTGTGGATACACTCATCGTTGAATACGAAAAATTTCTAATGAACATATAGGTTACATCAACGATCGATCAACCAAATGATCCCTCGTCAAAGTCTAACTTTTTGATTTTTGTATCTATATTTTTCTACATATGCGTGATTGCTTCTTTTAATATTTTGTTTTCTACTTGAATGCAAAAAAAAAAAAGGAATTTAGTGCTTATAATGAAATCTAATTATACTTTTCTTTCTGATCAAAATTTTCCTTGCAAAAGAAGTTGACCCACACATACCAGAAGTTTCCTGGTTGCTTCCTTGTTCATACACAATATGGTTTGGCAAGCCAGAAAACGACCAGTTCTTGCTGAGACTTTGCATCGGCATTCATATGTTTGATTTGATTGATGGTCCATCGACTACTCGCGTATCCGATGCAATATGCCACACATGAAGAAGATCTTTTACATTATATGTGGATGAACTATTCGGTCTAATAATTTTAATCTCTTCAATTTTTCCCTATAACTAATGATTCTTTGCTCAATTTTCATACTATTTATCTGAACAAAAAGGACGGTCAAATCTGAATTTAAATTATTGCTTTTGAATTCTTTCGCCTCCGCAGAAGAACAGACGAGAAGAAAATAATGTTGTGGTGTAGAACCGAGTTCTAAATCGCCGGTCAAGAGAGGTGAAGATGACAGAATGACTTGGAAGAAGGCAAAGTTTGATTGGAATTGTGTGACTGAGAGTTGACAATTAGAATCACTGGTTCAGATCATTGCCCGTAAACTATGCAGATTAATTGAATGGGAAGGGAATCGCGGAAGAAATTTCGAATGAAATCCCAAAATTACCCCTCTGTGTGTACCATCACAGCAAGCGTACGAATTAAAAGTCAAATATGTCCCTGTGCACCGGCCACTGCGGTCGGCCGCGTCCTTCGTTTCCACCGCAAAGAAGTCGGGACGCGGTATTCCGCCGCCCTCCACCCCTGTTTAGTGGCCGCAAGGCGCAAGCATCTCCATTTAAGAAACCTTGGAATCGCCCATCCAACAACAACAACAACAACAAGGTTAAGCCGTCCACCACCGAAGAAGAACCCAATTTCCGTGATCGTGGGATCTCAGCCCGGAGGGCCATCGAGCTCCGGCGCTATGTGCTCCCCCATGGCTTTCGTCGCCGCCCGCCGCCTGCGGTACCCCCTCTCCGGCGCGTTCTTCGCCCCCGGCGACCTCACCGACGCCGCCCTCGTCCGTGCCATCGCCGTCCTCTCCTCGGACGCCGCCGCCGCTCGCTCCCTCGTCCCGTTCCAGCGCCGCAACGCTACGTCCCTCGTCCGCCGGCTCCGGGTCCTCGCCGCCTTCTTGGAGTCCCTCGAGGAGTCCTCCTACCCCCACCCACCCCGGCTTCCCCCCTCGGCGGCGTTCTGCCTTGGGGAGCTCTACATCTTCGTCTATAGGGCCAAGCTCCTCCTAGAGTACTGCTCCGAGTCGAGCCGGCTCTGGCTTCTGTTGAGGAACCCCCAGGTGTCCAGCAACTTCCACGACCTCGCTCGGGAGCTGGCCACGCTGCTCGACGTCCTCCCCCTCGATGACCTCTGCCTCGCCGAGGACGTCCGCGAGCAGGTAGAGCTCCTCCGGCGGCAGTGTAGGCGATCCAACCTCTTCGTCGACCCCCACGACGAAAAACTCCGACGCAAAATCCATTCTTTCTTGGCCCGGTTCGATGACGGTGAGGCGCCGGATCCGGCGGACCTTCGGAGCACGTACGTCGACGGTCTGGGGATAGGGAACGCCAGTGCTTGCTGTGCGGAGATCGAGTTACTGGAAGAACAGATCTCTAATCAGGAGGAGGACATGGACCTATCCGTCGTCATCGGAGTCGTCGCGCTCACCCGGTACTGTAGATTCTTGCTGTTTGGGTTCCAGGAAATGGAGGTCGAGAGTTCTTGCGGCGATCAAAAGAAGGCATCGAGGAAGCGATCTTCGAGTCAGGGCAGCAGCGATTTATCCTTGACGATCCCCAAGGACTTGTGCTGCCCGATTTCGCTGGACCTGATGAAAGATCCTGTGGTCGTCTCCACTGGCCAGACCTACGATTGCGCCTCCATCACCCATTGGATCGTTGAAGGCCATCGCACTTGCCCAAATTCCGGCCAGACTCTCGCGAATGGCGGCCTCGTGCCTAACAGAGCACTCAGGAGCTTGATCTGTCAATGGTGCGCCGCCCACGGGATCCAAATCGAAGCTCCTGATGGAGCTGAAGTTTCTGTTGAGAGCCTCGCGGCAGCATGCACCAGCAAAGCCGCAATCGAAGCAGACAAAGCCACGGCAAGAATTCTAGTACGGCAGCTATCAGCTGGTTCACAGGAGTCGAAGGCCGTCGCTGCCCGCGAACTCCGGTTGCTGGCGAGGACCAGGAAGGAGAACAGGTTATTCATTGCGGAGGCAGGGGCAATCCCCCTGCTCTGCAGGCTCTTCCAGTCATCGCATCCGATCGCTCAAGAAAACGCGGTGACCTCAATACTGAACATATCCATTCACGACGGTAACAAGAGAAGAATCATGGAAGAAGAAGGGTGTTTGAGACTGACGGTTCACGTCTTGATGCATGGGTTGACTGCAGAGGCGAGGGAGAACGCGGCAGCCACCTTGTTCAGCCTGTCGGCAGTTCACGACTTCAAGAAAAAGATCGTGGACCAGCAGGGTGCAGTGGCGGGATTGACCAATCTGCTGATGCAGGGAAGCACGCGAGGGAAGAGAGACGCAGTGATGGCGTTGTTCAATCTGTCGACGCATCCGGAATGCTGGTGTCGGATGTTGGACCTGGGGGCAGTGCTCGCATTGGTTGGAGCACTGAGAGATGAGAGCGTCGCCGAAGAGGCTGCGGCTGCTCTCCAATTGCTCGTGAGGCAGCCCATCGTGGCTGAGGCAGTCGGGAGCGAGGACGCTGCGATCACGAATCTTGTGGGACTGATGACGAGGGGAACTCCAAAGGGGAAGGAGAATGCGGTCGCGGCGTTGCAGGAGTTGTGCCGGCGCGGTGGTTTACCAGTTACCCGGAGAGTAGCGAGGATGCCGGCGTTGGGTGGGCTGATACAGGCCATCTCGTTCACAGGGACAAAGCGAGCGAGAAGGAAGGCTGCGTTACTCGTTAGGATGTGCCGGAGATGCGAGTCACCAGCGTTCATGACATGCGAATCATCGAGGGGTTCAAGCTTCGGAAGCGGGGATGCATCTGTGGTTTCTGTGTCCATGGCCGTACAAGTGCCTGTGCTATAGGATGTTCATCATTTGCCATAGAATTCTTTTATTCATGTGAATTGTGACGGTGGTCATAGAGCATTTGGGTTAATTACTTGTTACCCATCCATCCTAATTAGTTATGTTTGGATGTTTACACTTTAAAAAATTATATTTACATTCCTATAATTATAAAAATAAAATATATATATTCATTTACTCTAATAATATCAGTTTTACTGATTAAAAAAATAAAAATAAAAGGTAAAAAGATAATTTTACATTCGGACTATAGTATCGTTGGCGTCGATACTGATGCAGTTGCTTGGTCGTCTCTGACAACAATAAGATATGCTCTCACCACGACGTCACTCACCTACATAAGGAGTGTGCCACCGATCGTATCGTCGCTCGCCCTGTGCCACTCTACATATGTGTCGAAACCGATACAATTGTCGCTCAAAACTCCTCTATCATCCTATTTTTTTTAGGAGTAATGCCTCAGAATTCCCAAATCCCTCTCCCACTCTGTTGCAGCTCAAGATGCCTCTGCTTACCCCTCCTCTCCCTCCCTCCCTTGATCTGCTCCCACTTGAAACTCTCCACCATGTGCAATAAGTGCTCAGTCGCCTCCTCTAACCTATTCATAGCCACACTCGCCATATGCTTCAATGGCCTCCCGCACGATGGCAACGACATGGATGAGCTCTAGTTAGTGCCCGATGTCGCACCATAGAGGGTGGCGTCCATCGTCGATCAGTTCCGGCTCTTCGACTTATATAGCTCCTACAAGACAGTATGCTCCGTCGTGGATGCCACGGTCCACCTCCATCGAACCGGATCATTGGGTTTCCTTGACCACTAGCCTAGCCCAAACAACATCTAACGCATCTGCATTGACGTTGACATAGTTATCAAGTAACGTCGCTCTGCATCTATATCGATGCCGATGCGATGCTAAGCTACCCTTTCATTGCTCGGCAACTGCATCAATGCCAATGTAAATGTAAAGTAGCAAAAGGGCCACTCGACGAGAGTGGTGACGGAACTAACACGACAACGGGGGGAGCGATAGGAGCTCCAACGACCCCAGCTTCGGCTCAAGGCTCGGATCCATTGAACGGGTCAGTGGTGAGGTGATCACCATCTTCACCATAGACATTGTAGTGGCCACCACTATCTTCGTCGTAGATGCTCGGTAATTGCATCAATGTCGACGCAGATGCAAAGCGGCACGAGGCGGGCAACGATGAGGTTGGCAGTGCACTCCTCATAGAGGCGAGTGCCATCATGGTGAGAGCAGACCTTATCATTATGGGAGGCGACCAGGCCACTACGTCGGTGTCGACACAAATGGAATCGTCGTCTTCCACCATCGATATCTTCTATCACCAAACGTTAAAATTATCTTTTTATTCTTTGTTTTCATATTTTCATCGATAAAATTGATAACATTAAAATAAATTGATCTAGATATTTTAGAATGTTGATATAATATTTTAAAATATAAAGAGTGAGACGCTGAAGATAACCAATTAAATGAGTAATAATTAGCCCAATAACATTCTGAGCTGTACCATAAGATGTTCTTATTTTTGGGTTATAGGATGAGCTCTCCACCATGCCATTGGGCTAACAACCATGACATCCTCCACTATAACAAATTATATTTTTACATAAATCGTGACAATAAATGCCATCATGACATATATAATCTTAGATTTTACAATCACATATTCATGTCTATATATTATTACTATGGTAATTTATTTTTTCTTTACAAATGAAAATCATAGTAATAATTTACATATTACTGTGGTTTGTAGTTACAGTAATAAATACTTTTATCCTACAAATAAAATCTACAATAATAGTTTCGTTATTATTATAGTTATTCAACTGTGGTAATATATATTTTTAACCTATAAAGAACAATCACAGTAATAATTCATATATTTATGATATTATTAGACAACATAAATTGATAGCTTTATCCATAAAAATAGTATATAAATTAATTATGATACTACTAACCATAAAAATAGCTTACAATTCACAAAAAGAAGACTATATTCTTTCATCAACCCTATCAATTTATATAAAAATCATAGTACATCATTGGTAGGAGATTGTCCTATGGCATAACATCAGATATATCTTGATTTCTCTTGTCCTAATACTTGAGAAACAATATCTTCACTTAATAGATTATTAGTTGATGCAAGTTCAAGATATTATGCCTTAATTCTTCACTTGTTCCTGTAATAAAAATAAACATTTTTAATAAAAATTAAGATAAAAAGGATTAATAACAACTATAATATAAAATTTTGCGTGATATATACAATTACTCTTGATGCATCCTTATCTACTAGCATTTTATCATCATCATCCTCAATGATTTTTCTCTATCGTGTTAAGAACTTATAGAATGTCAATTACTATTCCATTCACATTATCTCTCGTAAAACTATACTTATCTTGAGTGTCTTTAATGGTGACATATAATATTGGGTCTACATATATATTATATTGCTCAATCTCTTCTAACGCTTTAACATTGATATTAGATGAATCATCGCCAAGGTCAATTAAATTTGTAGGCTTTATCTTGATAGGTACCCACCAATACTAATTATGATGATCTTTTTTTTATTTTATTTTTTTTATATATTATATTCTATTAATCTTTGAAGAGGCTTATAAAAAAGAAAAATAAAGAAATGCTATGAACGAAGAGATGCATACCATTAATAAAAATAATATATGGTAATTTATTATACTGCCCAAAGGTGGAGTTAAAAGAGATATTCGAAACGAATGTATAAAGAGAAGTGTAGAAACATATAGCTCAACTAGTATGGAATGGACTATAAAAAGATATTTGCATTAGTAATTCCGATGGAGACAATAATACTACTCATCTCCTTCACTAATCAATTGAAATAAAATATCTTTTAAATTGATATCAAATCGGTATTTCTTAAAATGAATATCTTCAAGAAGAGATTTATGTGCAACAATCCTTATTTTTATAATTCGAGTATGAAATTCTCGAATTGGCACATACTTTACCTAAGGTGATTTTTTTAAGTTCCCTTATCAACATGCTTGCTCTCTCTCTCTCTCTCTCTCTCTCTCTCTCTCTCTATATATATATATATATATATATATATATATATATGATCTAATATTTACCGGCAACAATTCCTCCGTGATCAAAGAATTTAAGAATTCTATGAGGAAAAATAAGATGACGGACTTACACCTCAGCACTTATTTCTTGAACATTAAGATCAAACAAAGCAATAAAGGGACGTTTATTTCATAAGCAAGCTAGGTAAAAAAGATATTGAAGAAGAGAATTGCCAACCAATTGATACAGCTATTGAATGTGACACCAAGCTAACTAAAGAAGGAGAAGGTAAATCAATTAATTTAACTTATTACAAAAGTCTTGATAGATATTTAAGATATTTGATATGCATAATTTATAATTGGCTTAATAAGTAGATATTTGGAAGCTCTTAACGCATCTCATTTAAAAGTCATTAAAAAAAATTTATGATATATTAAAGGGACAATTGACTATGACATATTTTATTCATAATCTAAAGTTTAGAGTTAGATTTAGTGATAGTGATTGGGTCGGAAGTTATGACAATCAGAAAAGTACAATGGGATTTATATATATTTTTTAAATAATTATATTTATATAATCTTCTAAAAAATAATTTATCATTACTCTATCTGAAGTAGAATATATAGCAACACTTTCTTGTGATAATAAGTCAGTCGAGATTTATGTTGGTAATAAATTGACTATTACCTTAGCAAAAAATCTAATATATCATGAGAGATCTAAATACATCCACATAAGAATAAATGAATAAGTAATCGATATTCTTATAAAGTCCTTAAAAGTTAGAGTTTTTAAATATTTTCGAATGAAATTTGACACAATAACTTTAAGATGAAAAGAATGTTAGAGTATTAAACTTGTTCACATTCATACAAACAAATGAGTTAGTTTTTTAGTGAATTCATTTGAGAGAAGCTCCTTTTGCATTGTCCAAATTATAGCTTGTTCTCCTCTCTCACCTTTTCTTGCTTCCAATCGTCCTCAAACTAATATGTTGAGGATCTTGATCAGTGATGACTCACTATTATTTTGGTGGGTCGTCATCATTAACTCGTTGAGGCTCTCTAAGTTATGATTGTATTATGACAAGATATATTTTTTCCTATCTTTCTAACTTGATTGAGGAACAAAAAATACTCAATCGATTAATCCACAGATGTGAGAGAACGCCAACGAGAGGCAGATCCACAGATTCCAATACAGCTAAACGAGATGGGAGATCAGCACCAAAGGAACAAACAAAACCAGGAAAGCCTCAGCTCAGATCTTTACCAGCAAACCTGTTTCCACATGAATGATGATGATTACCACTTTCCTCACCATGTAGAACATATGCGCATACCGACATCCACGTCCTTTTCGCCTCCAACCTCCACTTCAACCACCCTCCGGTCTCATCTTTCTTGGCCTTTTCCCCTTACCTAAAATGCAGAGAACACTGCTCTCTTCTCTTACCCTTCCTCGATGTCCGACTCACAGGTGATGATAACTCCGCCTGAGGAAGTAGCCTCGCCTATGGCAATCGTCCAACTGGTCTCGAGACGGGTCTCGGACGCACTCCTGACCAAGTTCCCGGACACGTCGGAGTTCGACTTCGAGTACGAGAAGAGCAGCCTGTGGTCGCCGCCGGTGCCGCTCCCCGCGTCAGCGAGCTCGTCCCCCCTTGCGTGCGCCAAAGGAGATCGACGCCGTAAGCGATGGAACAAGGTGAGCCTCCATGGAGACCACGACCTTCAACAAGCAGTTGCATATGGGTCTTGCGTGTGTACCAACAACTCTTCTTGTTCATGGCCGTAGGTCTTCTGGTGCTTCTGAAAGGTAGAAAGTTGGAGGTCGCTGAGCTCTAATTACTTTATCTGCAATCTACGTTTCTTTCAACTTTTAGGTAAAGAAAGCATCCTTTGCTATCCTTCATTACAAGGGATGCATAAGAGGAACCCTCTGTAACACAATTCAATGCCAGTTTGCTTCATGTGAGAGCAGCTGAAGAGAAATTAGCAGCTTCCAGTCCAAGGTCTAAACATAGATATATACACGATGGAGTATGTGATCTGCAGCTATATGTTGGTTTGATTCTCAAAATGAATCTGAAGACTTCCATCCTCTCGGTCATTTGCATCTACTGGTGACACAAGTGCAGCATTCATGCAAGCATTATTGATCTCAGTGCATAGAGTAGCAGACTGAGGGTTGAGATAGATACAATGGATACTGCCAAATGAACAAGGCTTCTTTACACATCCAGCATCATCTGGAGTTGCAGCAAACTTCTGTCATGCAATGCCATGGCTGTCAACTTACTTTCCACATGGAGTATTGCAACAATTAATGAGTGTTTTGATTATTACTCTGTTGCTACCTCCAGTCGTCGTCACATTTATAATTAGCAGCTTAATCCCAGCTCGATTAATGAGACATCCAAGTTCGGGTCACTCCATGTTATTATTGCCTTCATGTATGTAATTTAAGATCCTCATGTTAATTTCTCCAATATAATGGTCGATCTCTAAATCTTTGTGTTCATCCCTTTTTAACGTATACAAAGGAACAGCAAAATACGTACAAACTGCTGCAGCTTCTTTTGTTTACATGAGAAGCTGCTGCAGATATCCAACATTACTTGGTTGCATAAGGACAAATCACGTACGATGTATCCCGAGTTTTCTGCCTCGGAGATACTGGCAATACGCGTCGAAGTCGTCGCCGATGCTCGCCAAACCCTAAGGAGGACGGGAGCTATGCAAGTACGAGAAGCCGAAGGGAAAGAAGCATCAAGACGAGGCAAAACGGAGAAAGGAAAACAGTTCTCAGTCTCAGCCTGTGAAGATAATGGTTAAGACTTGAGATGAGCTCAAGTTGGTGCCCCCCCCAGTGTTGGGACTGTGGTGATGGTCATGCAGGAAGAAAGGAGGAGACTTGGAGCCCTGTAAAGCTTATCCAACTAGTGAATCCTCCTCCAAGATAAATCTGTGAGAAATCAAGTCAGCTAAATTCCTCTTATGTTATCTCACTCCCATAACAACAAAAAAATCTCCTCTATATATAATTATTTTCAGATTCAAAATAAGTATCAAATTCTTTTATGTTAATTTATATATCGCATTGACTATGAACTGAAACAGTATCTTTGTTATGGCTTTGCTCGATTGGTCATATGGCTGCTGTATGCAGATAAATAAACAAAAAGATAATTTTTTTTTATGGATCTTACAATACTCTATCAAAATCTTTACCAACTAAGCTATCTAACATCTTTCTGTCTTATGAATCGGTTACTATGATGGCTACGCAATGATTTCATTTGGAAAAATAGAAAAAGATTGCACTAAATACTAGTTCAAAACATAGTCAAAGATTCAAGCAAATACTGGGATGGCTTTACTTGTTGCCTATGATCATGAGCAGATGATGATATGAGCAAGAAGACACCTCCTCCTTGCCAGATGAGATGGACAGTGGGGGAAAATGGCAGGGCAATTCTCCTTTGGCAAGAGAGGGAGGAGGCACATGCATCTGCACCTGCTTGGACTCCTTGCCAAGAGGAGAACTGCACTGTCATTCTCACACCCACCCTCTTCACGGCGTCTTCCTTCCTCCTCTTTCCTGCTTTCCCTGCGGCTCGAGTTCATCATTTATAGTACGCGGCGCCATAGATCATATCTGGATATGCTGCAGGATATGCTTCCAGCATGCTTCAGGAGCTTTCTTCCCTATAGGAAGTCAAAGTTCTTCATTACTGTCATATTATACCGTAAAGTTTTTACTTAATACTTGATTTATCGAACCAATATCTTTTATTTTTATGATTATCTGATTGTTGAACTAACAATTTTTGCATGGTTCTATTTTTCTTTAACAGCACCAAAACTTTCTCATCCATTGATGCACTTCAACAAATGCTTGGTCTCAACATTGATGTACACATTGCTGCATGCGTTGGTGCATGAATGTAGGATTACATTGATTCGAACCATCTACTTAATCATGTGTCAACCTCTATAAATCTGGAAAGGAAATGGAACATAGCCCAAAGGAATCATCTTTATGTCCAAGTCATGGCAGCCAAAGGAGCTTTATCTTTGCACCTGGGTTTGCTGGGGGTGGAACATTCTCCTAGATGTTCCAGTTGGGTGCTCCTCTCCAGTGTTCTATAAAGATTTGAGATCTCTTGGTTTCCTGGTAAAAGGCATTCATGGAGATGCTCCTGAGCAAGCATTATGTGACATTTTTAGTCTTAATGTTAGGATTGATATGTATTTTTGATTAATAAAAACTTTATTTGCAATCAATAAAGAATCCATATTTGGAAATATTTCTTTACTTGAAGGAAAAAAATAGGAATTAAGTATTGAATACTCTATAAATGCCATATGTATTATATATTCTAGGATTTTAAGATGTGTTATGTAAGGGGAAAACTGCTTGAATGCTCCAAAGTTTTCTTACTTTGGTAGATTTGGTTTGATTCAAGAGATGGTTTATTTTTCTTATAGTATAAAGAATCTAATTCAAGAGATGATTTATTTTTGATTTGTTGCCCATAATATTTCATCTAAAAAAATTCAAATGCTCACAAACCCCATCTTGAGAGAGTCAAACACTGTTTGGGTCAATTTTTTCTTGTGCCCCTTTGGAGGATCCCAATTTGGTCCATAGGAAGCTAAGTAGCTTCGCAGTGGCATTTTCGTTGTTTTGGCGGCGGCCAGGAGCAGCCGAAAACCCTTACTGGATCTTCCGCCACGCGAGCTGTTTCGCTAATGGACTACGCCACTCTACCCGCGTCGATCTCTCTTCTCTTCTCGCAATGGTTGTAATGCTGGATCATATCAATCGCTTTATCGAGCTTTTCTTCTGATGAAAAGCTGCTCTGATGAAATCGTTCTCCGCCTCTTCCCTTTGCGGGATTCCGAGAAGAAGCTGTCGAACCCGATGAGGGAGATCAAGGTCCAGAAGCTCGTCCTCAACATCTCCGTTGCCGAGAGTGGCGATCGTCTCACGAGGGCCGCTAAGGTGTTATCTTGGCTCTCTATATTAATCGGTTATCAGGTCGATCGAACTCATTTGGCGGATCACTTTTGACTGTTTGCATTTCTAGATTTTGCCTTATATATGAGTTGGTCGTTGATTTTTCTGTGTCAAAATCTGATTTTGATGTCCTGATTTCGATTTTTTATTGGGCTGAGATTTAATCAATGTATATTGAAAAATCAAAGCTGAAAGTTGTAATCTTTATGATAGTATGTTTTTTTTAGTCGCTCTCCTGGCCTTGTGAATGTTCTAAGTACAATATTGACATGTCTCTGCAATGCATATGCAAGTTCTAGTATTTGCTAATGCTCAAAAATCTCCTCGCCTATCAGAAAGGCTCATCTGCAGTTGTAGCTAATGTAGTTTTGAGTGGCTATCTTCTATGTATTTAGTTCGTAAATAACAAGGTACGTAAACAGTCTTGATCTGAAGTCGATCAATCTTATATGTGCTGCATTGTTAAATTCTTTTTAAGTTCTTGGTTGTTTGTTGATAAGCATACAGGGTTTTTATTCTTAATCTATACTGTGTTTAAATTGTTTGCTTATGGGTCTAGTTACCTCTGCTTTTGTAGGTTTTGGAGCAGCTAAGTGGACAGACACCAGTGTTCTCAAAGGGTACTTTTGTTGAAGAATAACGTGCATTAAATGAGTATTTTTTAGATTGTTCTAAGGTATACTGTCCGGTCATTTGGAATCAGGCGTAATGAGAAGATCGCGTGCTATGTAACAGTAAGAGGTGACAAGGCAATGCAACTTCTAGAAAGTAGACTAAAAGTTAAGGAATACGAGCTGTCAAGGAGAAACTTCAGTGACACTGGTTGCTTTGGATTTGGCATACAAGAGCATATTGATCTTGGAATTAAGTAAGCAGTTTTTTTAGTTGTCATTGTTAATTTTCCTTTCAAAACCATAGATATACACTAGAAGAATCTGAACTTGTGTGTCTATATTTATTTGTTGTGTGTCATCTTTGTTAGAATTTAACCTTTAAGTTGATTAAGCTTACCTTTGGGGTACAGATCTGACAATGGGGAACATGACCCATTTAAATTTGAACTCTGAAAGTATGTGTAGGAAATATACCTGTTGCAAATCAGTGTTTCTGAATGTACATACTAACTGTTACTGTTATGTCAGTGGTTTGGAGAATTAGTGTTCTTTACCAGGTTGCTCATGAATATTCTGAGTGAATAATAATAAACATTTAGAGCAATTAAACAATAAATTTTATTTGCTCTTATATTTTGTTGCACTTTTTTAGAATATCAGGAGCAGATTATCCATTTTCTTTCTATTTGAGCTTAGTCCTGGGTACTCTTTTTTTCTTTAGCTTAGTCATTCTGTACTAAAGAAACTTAAGATTATCATTTGGATCCAACTTCCCATGTTTCGGACATGATTGTTCTTTAATAGTGATGCTTACAGTCCACTCTCAATTTGTTAGTTCCCCCTCTATGTGACCAAAGATTCCTTCATTTTCTATTTTCCATCAGTGCATTGCCTGGGAAACCTACACATGGTTCACACAAAACTTCAGTCTTAGGTTTTATTTAGAAATTTCTGATTAAAGGAGAGCAATGTAGAAAGGAGAAAAAAACTTGAGGATAGATTAAAAAGTTGTGAAGTAGGCAAACATGTCCATCCATAGTAATTGATCGATAGCATGAGCAGTTATTGATTTGTGCTATGGCTTGAGCATGTGTCATCATCCACACAGCATGGAACTCGTCATGGTACGTTTTGACAATGTCATGCTGTGCTGGTTATGTGCGTAACATGCTGCTGCTATCTATAGTTAGGCATGATATGCGCATTGATAAGTTGCATGTAGCATGGCATCCTTGTTTGAGATTAAGATGCTGGTTAATCAACATTTACTTTATTTTTTTTGGTCAAAAGCTTTCTTTGATGAGAAAAGAAGAAAAGTTATTGAAAATAATCTCTGGAGACTTGGTTGGGTTTGAAACCCTGATAGAGCATCCTTTGGTAAAGGTTATAGCTAAGGGCACATAAATCAAACTTGAATTATTGTAAAAACTAAAATTAAAATTGGTACGTTAAAGTCCTCAAATAGAATTATAGATTTGCACCATGGCTTGCACATATGTCCAAGTTAAGGATTGGATTAGCATAGTCACGAATCATGATATTCTTCGCATGTTAAAAAAAATTTGTGTTTGCTCATTTTATTATTCTATGAATGTGTTATCTTACTTTTTCAGGTATGATCCCTCAACTGGTATCTATGGTATGGATTTCTATGTTGTATTGGAGCGTGCTGGCTATCGTGTGAGTCGTCGCCGTCGATGCAAGTCACGAGTTGGCATTCAGAACCGTGTCGCCAAGGAGGATGCAATGAAGTGGTTCCAAGTCAAATATGAGGGTGTCATCCTCAACAAGTCTCAGGCAACTACGGGTTCTTAAGGTCCGGTACAACTGGACCATGAAAATTGTTCTGCAGCTAAATTAGCTCTTTTCTCTTTTTTTTCTTTCAATCATCAGTGTTTCTTTTGAAAACTCTGCTACTTTTCCAACTTTGTGTCCCAGAGATTTGTGTTCTGTTCCTATCATGAATCCACGGCCTTCGCCTCTCCCGGCCAAAGACAGTAGCCATTAAAATTTTCTAACATGTTGTGGAAATAGGTGACTTTTGCATTGAAGAAGCCTGTGTTTTCTGACAATCCATCCTGCTTTAGATGTTAAAGTGTTTTGAGTTTATCCTGAACTGCTTCTTTGTTGCAAACTGTTGGTCCCTACGGAAGAAATAGTTCATGTGGTTATGGTATGTCTGCTGACACATCTAAACTTTGGACACGACGAAGAGAAGAGAGAGAGAGAGAGGTGTGGTTTCTATACAGTAACAAGGAGCGGTCGAACACTTCGCCTCGTGCTTTACGGCAGCGAAGCAAATGAGGTCGGTGTGTCGAACGTAGTTGACCTTTAAAATGAGGGGATGGTTGCAAATAATCATAGACTGTTATATTTGAAGATCCTTTAAAAAAAGTATATTGTGTATTGCCTCTCTATATCTAAATTTAACATAATGCACACATTCTTGCAAAATATAGAAAATTGGTTGACATCATCTAAAATGTCATTCGACTGTTAGTTTTTAACTCACTGTGATTGTAAAAATACTAAACATATTTTAGTTATTCAAATATATTTTAAACTCAGACTAATTAATGTTAATTAGATTTTTTCGGATGAATATGAATGGACAAAAAAATAATTTTAACGATGATGACGGATGATTATATCGTAGGTGACTATTATGGTGGTGGTCGACGAAAACGAAATGATGATCGATTTTGTCGATGTTGATTTGAATATTGACGAAGAGAAGAAAGATGAGGTAGAGTGGTGAGGCATCTGTATCGGTGCCGAAGGAGAAGAGGAGGAAGACGAGGCATCTAAATCTATATTGCACCGCTTTGCCTCCTTTTCCTCATATAGTGTTGCTCTGCATTTGTGTTGATGCCATAGAAGGAAGAAGAGGTACATGAGGCATCTGTGTCACCGATAACAAGTAGGGAGGAGGAAGAGAAGGTAAGTACAACAGAGTGGCATGGCACCAGAGGGGGAAGAGGAGCCAGGTGAGGTATCATCGCACTGCTCTATCTCGTCCTCATTCTCATTGACCACTATATCATTGGAAGAGGAAGAAGAGGTAGAGCGGAGCGATGCATACACAAGTACCTCACATCCTTCCTCTTTCTCCTTAGCATTGTCACAAATGCAGATGTTCAAATCGATATAAGTAAGATCGATCATTACATCATTCTCGTTGGCCAGCACCACAACAATCACTCATGGTATCATCACCTGTCATCATCGTTAAGATTATCTTTTTATCTATTATTTTCATGTTATTCATATATTTTTTATCGATAAAATTGATGAGGTTAAGATAAATAAAATTAAATATTTTAATTTTATAATTATAAAAAAAATTATATAATTTTTTTAAATATAAAATCCGAGGTAATCATATGAAGTAATACTTAATTAGCCCAACTTCAAAGGCACAAACAACCTAGCATTAAAATTCTTCCTGCTTCGGCTGGCGTGAAGCACGAGTCGACGTGTTTAACCTCTCTCTGTATATAAATCAAACCTACCCCCACCCCTCTCCCCCCCCCCCCCCCCCACTCTCCTCTCTCTTTCCGTCGCTCCCTCCCTCCTCTACCTCGTGTCCAAATTTGGGTTTTGGATCTCCCCTTCCCTCTCTGTTTCGTCGTTCTTACCCTCCTTACGATCGGCGTGGGATGGCAGAGGGGAAGCCGAAGGGCCAGTCTGGAGTGTGGGGCACCGTCAAGCCCTTCGTCAATGGCGGCGCCTCCGGGATGCTCGCCACCTGCGTCATCCAGCCGATCGACATGGTCAAGGTAAAGATCTGGTTACCCTTCTCCTTCCTTTCGTCTAAAGCCCTCTGTTGTCGAGGTGAAAGTTTGTGCTTTTTGCTTTCCGAGATCTGGGTGCTAACTTTGCTTTTGTTGGTCCAAGAAAAAAGGGGCGTTCTGTTGTTTTCTATTTTTTTATGTTGGAATGTGATGTCTTGTGGAGTTTGTCTGTTGATCTTTTAATAGATCTGAGGTCTATGCAAGGTTAATTATCTTTCGGTGGTGACGGTTTCTCATGCTTCTGTGTGTGTTTGATTTCAGGTGAGGATCCAACTGGGCCAGGGATCAGCAGTACAGATTACGAAGAATATGCTCGCAAATGAGGGTTTCGGCTCGTTTTACAAGGTTTGCATCATCTTCCGCTCTTTCCTAATATTTACTCGGGCAGTAGTCGCTGGTTGCTTAATTTTGCATAGATCTTACGAACATGCTAGTGTGGATATTGGATCAAGCCAGGTCAATGCAACATCTAGAATCTTCTTCCAATTTTTTTTTACCTGAAAGAGTTGAAATAAATTGTCTGGCATTTTTTAGTGTGGCTTGATGATTTTTTAAACAAATTACTTTTACTGCTTTCTTCCTGTGTTTCTCATTCTTCTGAGTTATTTTTGCTCTAAGCCACTGAACATTTATGACTGACTTGAAGAAGAACATAAAATCTTTACAACTGTAGGTTCGACAAGGCATAACCTAGTTTTATTTTACTCATCACTTGGGAGAAAGTCTTAAAGAATATAACAACAACAACAAAGCCGTAAGTCCCACTATTTGGGTCGGCTACATGAAGCTTTGGCCATCATTGTGATGTGTAAAAAGTCATATGTTTAGTTAAGTTTAGAGTACTTAAATATTTATTTATAGTCTCTATTAAAGTCTTTTTAGGTCTTCCTCAATCTTTCTTTGTATCACTAACTTTAATTATTTCATCTCTTTTAATTATCGCATCTGAAGGTCTTCTAAGCATATGTTTATACTATCTTAGATAATTTTCTCTCATCTAATTCTCTATCGAAGTACTACTTAGTTGTTTACGAATAAGAGTATTTCTTTTCCTATCTTTCATAGTAATTTTACACATCCATCTCAACATTTTTACCTCGGAAACATAAATTTTTTGTATATATTGTTTCTTAATTGTCCAACACTGAGATCCATAAAACATTGTTGGTTTCACAACTATCTTATAAAGCTTTTCTTTTAATTTTAAAGGTATCCGATGATCACATAAGACTCATAACACCCCTCGCCATTTTAAAGAATAGAAAATATGCTAAAATTATTACTCAAGGTAAAAATGTACCATTCCATTGCTTGGGATATTTCTAGATTATTAAAAATTGATTTTATCAAAATTTCTTTGTGAAGGAATGACTTCGTTTAGAGTCTAGAAGATACATCCACCATTTTTGACAATGGAACTTAAGTCTTACAGAAAGGTTGATGGTCATTAACAGAAGGAAATAAGGACAACGAGAGTAAAAAGCTGTTAGACGAAGTAGTAAATCATAGATTTAAGTAAATTAATCTGCTTCTGCATGGTGAATCAAGAGGGGAACATGTATGCAATTTATTATGCTTTTTCCTACAAAACCTGATTCAAAATGCTCAAGGTTATTTTTGACAATGATGTACACGCTTTGGTAAGAACATGTGCAAAAGCAAAAAGTTCATAGAGAGAGAGAGAGGGTGTGTATCTAGAATACATCAGCTAGTGCTATTTATGTTCAGCTCTTTTGAAAACATAGCTTCATAGCTTTAGGCTGTAGATAAGTTGTCCTGTGGTTTTGTAGATAGTGGAGATCACAGATCAGTTCATGTCAACTAAGCTACCTCATAGGAAAACAAAGAAAGATATTTTAACAAGAGAAAAAAAGAGAATAAAAAGTTAGTAAGAAGGAGAAAAGGATAAATGATTTTAAAAGAAAAGAAAATTCTTTTGTTGACTTCTTTAGGAAATTTGAGTTAAATTATCCCTTTTGAGTTAATTTTTTGTCATCTTGTAGCATTCTCTTTATTTCACCTTCGTTTTACTTTCAATTCTTGTTAGATATTAGTCATGAATGATTATCTGAATAGTAATTTGTAACTCTTAATTTCAACCCTTAGAATGTCAGTTTGAAATACAAAGAATCTTACTCTTATCTAATTATCAAATGAAGTAATGCAAAAATACATATTTACTTATAGTACCTTTCTCTAAATAAGGTTTTTTGACATGTATATTATTATGTTTGTAGTGGTATTGTGAAGTGATTTTTAATTCTTATGTTTTACACCACTGGTATCCGTTCTCTCTTCATGTATTCTTTCAATTTCTTAATTTCCTTTCTTTGATTTTGGATTAAAAAATGTTTAGAGAACTTTGTGTAAACATTGGTTGATTTTTTTAAAGTGTATGTACCAGGTTTTTATCCTTAGGATTAATCTTGTTTATTTGTTAGGCGTTTTTTTTTTTTTCTTCTTTCGGTGGTTGAGACTTGGTACATATTACCAAGGTATGCAATTTCGAATAATACTGCCCGGTCTGGGCGGTATGTACTGGTCCGTCAACTGACCGGTACATGGACCACCCGTTACCGGACGAAACAGAATATATATATATATATATATATACTGAACGGTATACCACTCGGTATACAGTATTGTACCGTACCGAACCAACGTCGAAACTCCGGTACGGTACGATATTTCAATCCTTGCATATTAGTACTTTATCCGACTTGGGCACACCTTTGTCTAAGATGAATAGAGTTGGTTAATAGGGTTTCCAGCAGAAGCTTAGTATGTTTTTCATAACTTTATTTGATTCTTCTAAAGTCTTCTTTGGTTCTTTTGTTGTTTTCAGTTGTGATATCTGCTCTTCTTCTGATTTGTTACTTTGTCATAGGGTCTATCAGCTGGTTTACTGAGGCAAGCTACTTATACAACTGCACGACTTGGTTCCTTTAGGTATGTCTACCTCTTTATTTCAGAAAATATTTGAACACCATCTTAAAAACTGTAGAGGAATGTTACCTGAGAACATTCAATTCTTGTCTTGGTCCGGCAAATCAGATAACCTCAGCCTATTATGTAACTAGATGAGTCATGTGTTTGATTAAAAGCAAAGGTTTAGATGGTTGGATTTCACATGCAAATCAAATATGCAGATTTATAGTCAAATAACTCTAATACCGTAGTGTCACGAACGGTCATCGCGCACCCGTAACAACTCCGTTCAATGAACCGTTCGTCGCTCTCATCTACATGTACAGTTACTTGGCAGCCTGTTTTGCCTTGGTTTTGAGTCATTTTGCTTGTAAAAATGTAAGTTCGAACAAGCTGCAGCGTTACAAAGCGACCGCTCACCGAACCGAGCAAAACAACCCTAAAACAGCCCAAAATAGGTCTGTTTTCGTGTGCCGCGGGCTGATTTCTGGAATCTGCCTCCGCTCACCAAAACGTCAGCCATCTCAGCCCCTTTGAACCCCCCGGGTGGCATAGGGCTGGATGGGGTTTCGGTATAGTACTGGGCGTTGAACACTCATTCGCAAGTTCGCACGTTCGCTTTGACGGGAACTTGTTGTCGCGCCCGGGGCTCGGTGAGCAGCTGTTTGTGGGCTTGCAGCTGTTCGTTCAACCTTCTAAAGCCCTTGTTTTCCCCCTCTCCCTCTTTTCTCTTGTGCACGCAAGGTGCTCGCTGAATTGCTTGTAAAGCTTCCCCTCTTTTCGCGAGACGTCGGGACCTGTCCGTCGCTCGTTCTTTCGAACTAATCAACTTTCTCTTTTACAGGTCCTTCGGGACCTGCGAGAGGTTACAAGTGGGCTGATCTTTACGGAGCAATATCGCAAGGGCGAAGCGCGACTTACGCAACGCAAGCTAAGTTCACGTCTTGGCCGCAAGGGTGCCTCACGCCTTGGGCAAATCCAGCTAAGGTCGTGACATTGTGGTATCAGAGCGGGCAAGCACTTCGAGCGAGCAACGAAGGGACTTCGCAACTTCGCCATGGCTATGCATCGTGGCGAATCCAGCAAGACAGGACAAGCCGGACCCTTGCCCCAAGCAGCCGCAGGTGGGTTGCATGTGCACACTCGCTCTCATGCTGTTGGAGCCGCTCAAGAGGAGCGCGGCAGCGAACATGATGAGCGAGAAGTTGGCTACTCTCCGCGAGCGGAGGAGGCGCAATCTGGAGTGCCAACTGGGAAAAAGAGTCACAAGGAGAGACTCACAACGGCGGAAACCCGCCTGGATGTTCTTGAAGCGAGCATGGAGGAACTCTACCATGGCCAACAAAGGCTTGTTGGGGTAGAGAGCTCGCAAGAGGAAGTGGAGTCCAGGATCGACAAGGTCGAGGCCCTAGTCGACCGACTGTCTGATGACACCAAGGACTCCGTGCAACATTTACAAGATGTTGTGGCGGAACTCACTTCAAAGGTGGCCATACTCGCAAGAGCACTAAATGCAGGAGGAAGCAACACCCGTGTTGCACCACCACAAAACTTGAGGGCACCCGAGCCTCATGGTTATGGAGGGGCCAGAGATGCCAAAGAGCTCGAGAATTTTCTGTTCGACATGGAACAATACTTTCGAGCTACGAGGCTCGATTCTGAAGATACCAAAGTTTCTATAGCAACAATGTATCTGAACGAAGATGCGAAACTTTGGTGGCGAACCCGTTGGGAGGAGATCCAACAAGGTCGGTGTCGGGTTGACACATGGGAAGACTTGAAGCGGGAGTTGAGAACTCAGTTCCTACCTGAGAACACAGAGTTCGTCGTAAGAAGGAAGTTGAGACAACTCCGCCAGAGTTCCACTATTCGAGACTATGTGAAACAATTTTCTGCACTAATACTGGACATACAGGACATGTCCGAGAAAGACAAGTTGTTCAGCTTCCTCGATGGTTTGAAGCCATGGGCTCAGCAGGAACTAAATCGAAGGAATGTCACCAATGTGGTCGGGGCAATTGCTGCTGCAGAAAGGCTCACCGACTTTGTTTCCTCCGAAGACCCAAGGAGAAGGAAACAATCTTCAGGCAATCGCCCTTCAAAACATTCTCGAGGGAAGGAGATCGGGGGCGAACAAAAGAAGAAGAGTTCCCACAAAGGGCCAAGCTCGAAAGGCAAGGCCCCGAAACCTGGCGGATGCTTCTTGTGTGGAGGGCCACACCTGGTGAGGGAGTGGCCACAAAAACAGGCACTAAATGCGTTAACAGCTTCCATCCACCCTCCTAAATCCGACAAGGGCAAGGCTGTCGCCCTTAGTTCGAGTAGTTCTGAAGCCAGCAGCGACGATGAGGAGTCGCAAGGACCCCGGATAGGAGCCATGCGTTTGTTGAACGCCGTGCGGGGTCAAGTAGGGGAGAACCCGAAGACAAGGCAACAAAAAGCAGGAAGTGGCGAGCTAATGTATGTTGACATCAAGCTCAATGGCCAAACAACTCGTGCAATGGTGGACACGGGCGCTACCTATAACTTTATAGCCGATCGAGAAGCAAAACGACTCGGGTTGATCTTGGAGAAGAGCCCAAGTCGAATGAAGGTGGTGAACTCAGAGGGACGAATCTCTGGGTTGGCGAAGGGAGTCCCCATCAAAATTGGGACATGGAGCGGGAACACCAACATGATGGCAATGCCATTGGATGACTTCCAAGTGATTCTTGGAATGGAGTTTATGCACGCGGTGAAGTTGGTGCCAATGCCGTTCTTGAACTCCTTATGTATGATGGGAGGCAACGATCCCTGCGTGGTTCCCGTCTCTCGGAGAGGAATCAAGGAACCGCAACATATATCGACGTTGCAACTAAAGAAAGGGGTGCGAAAAGGTGAATTAACCTTCGTGGCGGCGATGAAGCTAGACCCACCTGACGAGAAGGCCATTCAAGAACCTACTGTGGTGGCGAACGTCCTGAAAGAGTTCAATGACGTTATGCCACCCGAGTTGCCGAAGACTCTTCCTCTGCGCAGGGGCGTGGATCACAACATCGAGCTGGAGCCAGGAGTGAAGCCTCCAGCGAGACCACCCTACCGCATGCCCTCGCCAGAGTTGGCAGAACTCAGGAAGCAGTTAGGTGAATTGTTAAATGGTGGTCTCATCCGCAGCTCTAAAGCACCTTTCGGAGCTCCAGTTCTCTTCCAGAAGAAACAAGATGGGAGCCTCCGATTATGCGTCGACTACCGAGTCCTCAACAAAGTGACAGTGAAGAACAAGTATCCCATCCCGCTCATTGCGGACTTGTTCGACCAATTGGGCAAAGCCAAGTATTTCTCAAAACTCGACCTTCGGTCGGGGTATTGGCAGGTGCGCATTGCTGAAGGCGACGAAGCGAAGACTACCTGTGTGACCAGGTATGGAGCGTTTGAGTTCTTGGTGATGCCTTTCGGCTTAACCAACGCTCCAGGCACGTTCTGCACTCTCATGAATCAGCTATTCAAGGAGTATTTGGATAAGTTCGTGGTCGTCTACTTGGACGATATCGTTGTCTACAGTCAAACGCTCGAGGAGCATGTCAAACACCTTCGGACAATTTTCAAGGTTCTCAGGGAGAACACTCTGTTCGTGAAAAGGGAGAAATGCTACTTTGCTCAAATTGAGATCTTATTTTTGGGACATCGAATCGGTGATGGCTCCATTTAGATGGATAAGTCGAAGGTGCAAGCGGTTGCGGAATGGCGAACTCCAAAGAAGGTGCCAGAGTTGAGATCCTTCCTTGGTTTCGTCAACTATTATCAACGCTTCATAGCGGGATATTCGAAGCGTACAACCCCACTGACGGAGTTGCTGAAGGAGTAGCCTTGGAAATGGTATGACAAATGTGAAATAGCATTCCGAGATCTGAAGCCTGCTGTTCTGGAAGAACCAGTGCTCAAATTGCCAGACTATGGGGAGCCTTTTGAAGTCCATACAGATGCTTCGGACTTCGCTATTGGGGGAGTACTCATGTAGGAGGGTCATCCGGTGGCCTACGAGAGCCGCAAACTCAACGAGACCGAGCTGTCACGGCCTTAGCTGGAATTGCCTAAGGCGTGAGGCACCTTTGCGGCCAAAGACGCGAACTTAGCTTACGTTGCCTAAGTCACGAGTCACCCTTGTGGTAAAGACGCGAACTTAGCTTGCATTGCCTAAGTCGCGCTTCGCCCTTGCGATATTGCTCCGCAAGGATCAGCCCACTTTGTAACCTCTCGCAGGTCCCGAAGGACCTGTAAAAGAGAAAGTTGGTTAGTTCGAAAGTACGAGCAACGGACAAGTCCCGAAGTCTCGCGAAAAGGGGAAGCTTTACAAGCAATTCGACGAGCACCTTGCGTGCACAAGAGAAAAGAGGGAGAGGGAGAAAACAAGGCTTTAGAAGGATGAACGAACAGCTGCAAGCTCACAAACAGCCGCTCACTTGGTCCCGGGCGCGAAGACAAGTTCCCGTAAAGGCCACGTGCGAACTTGCGAAAGAGAGTTCAACGCCCGGTATATAACCGAAGCCCCATCTAGCCCTGTGCCACCCAGGTGGTTCCAAGGGGCTGAGATGGCTGACGTTTTGGTGAGCGGAGGCAGTTTTCCGCAAGCCTCCCGCGCACGCGAAAACGGAGCTGTTTTGGGGTTGTTTTGCTCGGTTCGGTGAGCGGTCTCTTTATAACGCTGCATCTTGTTCGAACTTACATATTTACAAGCAAAATGACCCAAAACTAAGAGAAAACATGTTGTCAAGCAACTGTACATGCAGGTGTGAGCGACGAATGGTTCGTTGAACGGAGTTGTTGCGGGTGCGCGACGACCGTTCGTGACATTCTCCCCCACTTAAACTGTCGACACCCTCGTCGACGCTTGTTGGTAGTTGTTGATGACTTCTTCATGTCGCAGGGCGTCTTCAGGCTCCCAACTGGCTTCAGTTCGGGGAAGCTTTCGCCACTTCACCAAGTACTCTGTCTGCTCAGCTCCGTTGGGTAGCTTTATCTTGCGGTCCGCCAGAATGGTTTCCACTCGCTTCTCGTAGGAGGCTGTGATGGGAGGTAGCCGAGTTGGAACACTTCGGGAAGCGTCTTGCGGATCCGAGTGGTAGGCTTTTAGGTTGCTGGCGTGAAGAACGTTGTGAATTTTGAACCACGCCGGCAGCTGCAACTTGTAAGAGACGTTGCCTACCCTGCTGATAATTGGGAAGGGTCCTTCATACTTACGCACCAATCCTTTGTGGACTATGTTCCTAAAGAATTGGAGTGATGCTGGTTGGAGCTTTACCAACACCAAATCGCCAACTTTGAACTCTTGTGGTCGCCTTCCCAAGTCTGCCCACTTCTTCATCCTTTTTGCCGCCTTCTCCAAGTAAGCTCGCGCAATATCTGCATTTCGATGTCATTCCTTTGCGAAATGATAGGCTGATGGACTACTCCCAGTATACCCAATTGCCATGGTGTGCGGAGTCGACGGTTGTTGTCCTGTGATAATCTCGAAGGGGCTCTTGTTGGATGCAGAGCTCCGCTGCAAGTTGTAGGAGAATTGGGCAATGTCCAACAACTTCACCCAATCTCGTTGATTGGCACTCACGTAGTGCCGGAGATATTGCTCCAAGAGCGAGTTTATCCTTTCAGTCTGGCCATCCGTCTGGGGGTGGAGGCTTGTAGAGAAGTATAACTTTGACCCCAACAATTTGAATAGCTCGGTCCAGAATCGTCCCAGGAATCGAGCGTCTCGATCACTAATGATATTGTGCAGGACTCCCCAATACTTCACTACATCCTTCATCATCAGCCTGGCCTCCTCCTCTGCTGAACAGTGTAGGGGAGCATCGATGAAAGTTGCATACTTTGAAAACCGATCGACCACCACGTGTATCGATCCGAGTCCCCCTACAGGTGGCATGCTTGATATGAAATCCAAGGAAATGCTTTCCCACGGCCTTTCTAGTACAGGCAACGGCTCCAGAAGTCCCATCGGCTTCCGCTGCTCTACCTTGTCTTGTTGGCAAGTAAGGCACGTTCGAACATATTCCTCCACATCAGTCCCCATCTTCGGCCAATAGAAGGCCCTCTCCACAAGAGCTAACGTTCTGTGAATGCCTGGGTGTCCAGCCCAAAGGGAATCGTGACACTCTTTTAAGAGCTCACGTCTTAAACTATCCACTCGGGGAACATAAACCCTATTCCCCTTTGTGTAAACAAGTCCCTCCTGGACCCAAAATCGTCGTGCCTTGCCTTCTTTGATGAGTTGCATCAGGATAATTGCCTGGGGATCACCATACAGTCCATCCTTGATTCGGGAAAGGAAGTTGGAGTGCAATTGACTTGCTTGGCCTCTGCCCTCCAGTTGCACGGCATTCACGCGTTCTACTTTCCGACTCAGCGCATCGGCTACGACATTCGCCTTCCTGGGCTTGTACTCCATTGCCATATCAAATTCAGCCAGGAAGTCCTGCCATCGTGCTTGCTTTGGGGAGAGCTTCTTCTGAGTTTGGAAATAGCTCGGGGCGATGTTGTCCGTCCTCAGCACAAATCGTGATCCGAGGAGGTAGTGTCGCTTGAATAGCTGGTTCATGAGAGTACAGAATATGGCCGGAGCGTTGGTTAAGCCGGAAGGCATCACCAAGAACTTGAACGCTCCATACCTAGTCACACAAGTAGTCTTCGCTTCGTCGCCTTCAGCAATGCACACCTGTCAATACCCCGACCGAAGGTCGAGTTTTGAGAAATACTTAGCCTTGCCCAATTGATCGAACAAGTCCGCAATGAGCGGGATGGGATACTTTCTTCACTATCACTTTGTTGAGGGCTCGGTAGTCGACGCATAATCGGAGGCTCCCATCTTGTTTCTTCTGGAAGAGAATTGGAGCTCCGAAAGGTGCTTTAGAGCTGCGGATGAGACCACCGCTTAGCAGTTCACTTAACTGCTTCCTGAGTTCTGCCAATTCTAGTGGGGGTATGCGGTAGGGTGGTCTCGCTGGAGGCTTCACTCCTGGCTCCAGCTCGATGCTGTGATCCACGCCTCTGCGTGGTGGAAGAGTCTTCGGTAACTCAGGTGGCATAACATCCTTGAACTCTTTCAGGACGTTCGCCACCGCAGCAGGTTCTTGAATGGCCTTCTCGTTGAGTGGCTCTAGCTTCATAGCAACCACGAATGTCAATTCGCCTTTTCGCACCCCTTTCTTTAGTTGCAATGCCGATATGTGTTGGGGCTCCTTGGTTCCTCTCCGAGAGACGGGAACCACGCAGGGGTCATCGCCTCCCATCATACATAGGGAGTTCAAGAATGGCATCGGCACCAATTTCGCCGCGTGCATGAACTCCATTCCAAGAATCACTTGGAAGTCGTCCAGTGGCACGACCATCATGTTGGTATTTCCGCTCCTAAGTCCCGATTTTGATGGGAACTCCCTTCGCCAACCCGGAGATTCGCCTGGCCTCCGAGTTCACCGCCTTCATTCGGCTTGGGCTCTTCTCCAAGATCAACCCAAGTCGCTGTGCTTCACGATCGGCTATGAAGTTGTGGGTAGCGCCCGTGTCCACCATTGCACGGGTCGTTTGGCCATTCAGCTTGATGTCCACATACATCAGTTCACTACTTCCTGCTCTTTGTACTTTTGTCTTCATGTTCTCCCCCACTTGACCCCGCATAGCGTTCAACAAACGCATTGCTCCCATTCGGGGTCCTTGCGACTCTTCGTCGTCGCTGCTGGATTCAGAACTGCTCGAATTAAGAGCAACAGCTTTGCCCTTGTTCGATCGGGGGGGCGGGGGGGGTGGATGGAAGCCGTCAAAGCATTGAGTGCCTGTTTTTGTGGGCACTCCCTCACCATGTGCAGTCCTCCAGGTTTTGAGGCCTTGCCTTTCAGGTTCGGCCCTTTGTGCGAACTTTTCTTCTTTTGCTCGCCCCCGAGCTCCTTCCCTCGAGAATGTTTTGGAGGGCGATTGTCTGAAGATTGTTTCCTTCTTGTTGGGTCTTCAGAGGAAACAAAGTCGGTGAGCCTTTCTGCAGCAGCAATTGCCCCGACTACATCGGTAACATTCCTTCGATTTAGCTCCTGTTGAGCCCATGGTTTCAAACCATCGAGGAAGCTGAACAACTTGTCCTTTTCGGACATGTCCTGTATGTCCAGCATTAGTGCAGAAAATTGTTTCACATAGTCTCGGATGGTGGTACTTTAGCGGAGTTGTCTCAACTTCCTCCTTGCGACGAATTCTATGTTCTCCGGTAGGAACTGAGTTCTCAACTCCCGCTTCAAGTCCTCCCATGTGTCGACTCGACACTGACCTTGTTGGATCTCCTCCCAACGAGTTCGCCACCAAAGTTTCGCATCTCCGTTCAGATACATTGTTGCTATAGAAACTTTGGTATCTTCAGAATCGGGCCTCGTAGCTCGGAAGTATTGTTCCATGTCGAACAGAAAGTTTTCGAGCTCTTTGGCATCTCTGGCCCCTCCATATCCATGAGGCTCAGGTGCCCTCAAGTTTTGTGGCGGTGCAACGCGGGTGTTGCCTCCTCCCGCATTTAGTGTTCTTGTAAGCATGGCCACCTTTGCAGTGAGTTCCGCCACAACATCCTGTAAGTGTTGCACGGAGTCTTTGGTGTCATCAGACAGTCGATCGACTAGGGCCTTGACCTTGTCGATCCTAGACTCTGCTTCCTCTTGCGAGCTCTCTACCCCAACAAGCCTTTGTTGGCCATGGTAGAGTTCCTCCATGCTCGCTTCAAGAACATCCAGGCGGGTTTCCGCCGTTGTAAGTCTCTCCTTGTGGCTCTTTTTCCCAGTTAGCGCTCCAGATTGCGCTTCCTCCGCTCGCGGAGAGTAGCCACCTTCTCGCTCATCGTGTTCGCTGCCGCGCTCCTCTTGAGCGGCTCCAATAGCATGAGAGCGAGTGTGCACATGCAGCCCACCTGCGGTTGATTGGGGCAAGGGTCTGGCTTGCCCCGTCTTGCTTGATTCGCCACGATGCTTTGCCATGGCGAAGTTGCGAAGTTCGTTCGCTGCTCGCTCAAAGTGCTTGCCCGCTCTGATACCACAATGTCACGGCCTTAGCTAGAATTGCCTAAGGCGTGAGGCACCCTTGTGGCTAAAGACGCGAACTTAGCTTGTGTTGCCTAAGTCGCGAGTCACCCTTGTAGCAAAGACGCGAACTTAGCTTGCATTGCCTAAGTCGCGCTTCGCCCTTGCGATATTGCTCCGCAAGGATCAGCCCACTTTGTAACCTCTCGCAGGTCCCGAAGGACCTGTAAAAGAGAAAGTTGGTTAGTTCGAAAGTACGAGCAACGGACAAGTCCCGAAGTCACGCGAAAAGGGGAAGCTTTACAAGCAATTCGACGAGCACCTTGCGTGCACAAGAGAAAAGAGGGAGAGGGAGAAAACAAGGCTTTAGAAGGATGAACGAACAGCTGCAAGCCCACAAACAGCCGCTCACCTGGTCCCGGGCGCGAAGTCAAGTTCCCGTAAAGGCCACGTGCGAACTTGCGAAAGAGAGTTCAACGCCCGGTATATAACCGAAGCCCCATCCAGCCTTGTGCCACCCGGGTGGTTCTAAGGGTCTGAGATGGCTGACGTTTTGGTGAGTGGAGGCAGTTTTCCGCAAGCCTCCCGCGCACGCGAAAACGGAGCTGTTTTGGGCTGTTTTGGGGCTGTTTTGCTCGGTTCGGTGAGCGGTCGCTTTGTAACGCTGCAGCTTGTTCGAACTTACATATTTATAAGCAAAATGACCCAAAACTAAGAGAAAACATGCTGTCAAGCAGCTGTACATGCAGGTGTGAGCGACGAACGGTTCGTTGAACGGAGTTGTTGCGGGTGCGCGACGACCGTTCGTGACAGAGCGGCGGTATCCAGTGCATGAGAAGGAGATGACAGCGGTGATCCATTGCCTACGAGTTTGGCGACACTATCTCCTCGGATCGCGATTTGTGCTGAGGACGGACAACATCGCTCTGAGCTATTTCTAAACTTAGAAGAAGCTCTCCCCAAAGCAGGCGCGTTGGTAGGACTTTCTAGCTGAATTTGATATGGCAATGGAGTATAAGCCTGGGAAGGCAAATGTCGTGGCCGATGCATTGAGTCGGAAAGTGGAGCGCGTGAATGCCGCACAATTGGAGGGCGGAGGCCAAGCAAGTCAGTTGCACTCCAACTTCCTTTCCAGGATCAAGGATGAACTGTATAGTGACCCCCAGGCAGTTATCCTGATGCAGCTCATCAAAGAAGGCAAGGCACGACGATTTTGGGTCCAGGAGGGACTTGTTTACACAAAAGGGAATAGGTTTATGTTCCCCGAGTAGACAATTTGAGGCGTGAACTCTTAAAAGAGTGTCACGATTCCCTTTGGGCTGGACACCCAGGCATTCACAGAACGCTGGCTCTCGTGGAGAGGGCCTTCTACTGGCCGAAGATAGGGACTGATGTGGAGGAATATGTTCGAACATGCCTTACTTGCCAATAAGACAAGGTGGAGCAGCGGAAGCCGATGGGACTTTTGGAGTCGTTGCCCGTACCAGAAAGGCCGTGGGAGAGCATTTCCTTGGACTTCATATCAAGCTTGCCACTTGTAGGGAGACTCAGATCGATACTCGTGGTGGTCGATCGGTTTTCAAAGTATGCAACTTTCATTGCTGCTCCCCTACACTGTTCAGCAGAGGAGGCGGCCAAGCTAATGATGAAGGATGCGGTTAAGTATTGGGGAGTCCCGCACAATATCATTAGTGATCGAGACGCTCGGTTCCTGGGACGATTCTGGACCGAGCTATTCAAATTGTTGGGGTCAAAGTTATACTTCTCTACAAGCCTCCACCCCTAGACGGATGGCCAGACTTAAAGGATAAACTCGCTCCTGGAGCAATATCTTCGGCACTACGTGAGTGCCAACCAACGAGATTGGGTGAAGCTGTTGGATATTGCTCAATTCTTCTACAACTTGCAGCGGAGCTCTGCATCCAACAAGAGCCCATTCGAGATCATTATCGGACAACAACCGTCGACTCTGCACACCATGGCCATTGGGTATACTGGGAGTAGTCCATCAGCCTATCATTTCGCAAAGGAGTGGCATCGAAATGCAGATATTGCACGGGCTTACTTGGAGAAGGCGGCAAAAAGGATAAAGAAGTGGGCAGACTTGGGAAGGCGACCGCAAGAGTTCAAAGTTGGCGATTTGGTGTTGGTAAAGCTTCAACCAGCATCACTCCAATTCTTTAGGAACAAAGTCCACAAAGGATTGGTGCGCAAGTATGAAGGGCCCTTCCCAATTATCAGCAGAGTAGGCAACGTCTCTTACAAGTTGCAGCTGCCGGCATGGTTCAAAATTCACAACGTTCTTCACGCCAGCAACCTAAAAGCCTACCACTCGGATCCGCAAGATGCTTCCCGAAGTGTTCCAACTCTGCTACCTCCCATCACAGCCTCCTACGAGAAGCGAGTTGAAACCATTCTGGCGGACCGCATGATAAAGCTACCCAACGGAGCTGAGCAGACAGAGTACTTGGTGAAGTGGCGAAAGCTTCCCCGAACTGAAGCCAGTTGGGATCCTGAAGACGCCCTGCGACATGAAGAGGAGATCATCAACAACTACTAACAAACGTCGACGAGGGCATCGACAGTTTAAGTGGGGGAGAATGTCACGAACGGTCGTCGCGCACCCGTAACAACTCCGTTCAACGAACTGTTCGTCGCTCTCATCTACATGTACAGTTACTTGGCAGCCTGTTTTGCCTTGGTTTTGAGTCATTTTGATTGTAAAAATGTAAGTTTGAACAACTGTAGCGTTACAAAGCGACCGCTCACTGAACCGAGCAAAACAGCCCAAAACAGCTTCGTTTTCGTGTGCCGCGGGCTGATTTATGGAATCTGCCTCTGCTCACCAAAACATCAGCCATCTCAGCCCCTTTGAACCCCCCGGGTGGCACAGGGCTGGATGGGGCTTCGGTATAGTACCGGGCGTTGAACACTCATTCGCAAGTTCGCTTTGATAGGAACTTGTTGTCACACTCGGGACTCGGTGAGCAGCTGTTTGTGGGCTTGCAGCTATTCATTCAACATTCTAAAGCCTTTGTTTCCCCCCTCTCCCTCTTTTCTCTTGTGCACGCAAGGTGCTCGCTGAATTGCTTGTAAAGCTTCCCCTCTTTTCACGAGACGTCGGGACTTGTCCGTCGCTCGTTCTTTCGAACTAATCAACTTTCTCTTTTATAGGTCCTTTGGGACTTGCGAGAGGTTACAAGTGGGCTGATCTTTGCGGAGCAATATCGCAAGGGTGAAGCGCGACTTAGGCAACGCAAGCTAAGTTCGCGTCTTGGCCACAAGGGTGCCTCATGCCTTAGGCAATTCCAGCTAAGGCCGTGACAGTAGGTTGTTGGATCAAACACATGCAAATCAAATGTGTTGGATTAAAAGCATAGAGTCATGTGTTTGATCAAGTTTATGTAACACAACTAAGGTTTAGATTGTGAATTTGCCCAAAGGTCGATAGATCCTTGCTTATATTCTAAAAGAATTTTTGACAATCAGTTAGTATTGTCAAATATTTTATTTGACCGATTAACAAAAAATAAAAAACTTAAATTGATAATGTTGCTACTCTACTTTTTGTTCATTTATTAGAATGTTATCTTGATGATTTCTCAGTTCAGTTAACCAGCGACCTTTTGTTTTGTCCAGGGTGTTGACCAACAAAGCTGTTGAGGCTAATGACGGGAAGCCCCTACCTTTACTTCAGAAAGCTGCTATTGGTCTGACAGCTGGGGCAATTGGAGCATGTGTTGGCAGTCCAGCTGATCTGGCACTCATTCGGATGCAAGCTGATGCAACTTTACCTGTAGCTCAGCGGCGAAACTACAAAAATGCTTTTCATGCACTTTATCGCATTGTTGCAGATGAGGGGGTTCTGGCACTATGGAAAGGTGCAGGTCCTACTGTGGTGAGGGCAATGTCACTAAACATGGGCATGCTTGCATCATATGATCAGAGTGTTGAGCTTTTCAGGGATTCACTCGGTTTTGGCGAAGTTAGCACTGTACTTGGTAAGACACTAGTAACCAGTAATACCTAATTGAGTTTTATATGGTAATTACATGTGTGATAATACCTCCTGGTATTAGATTCTTTGGGCTAGTACTGAATGGTTGATTATGGTTTGTTTAATTTGACATCCTGGCTGTCCTTTGGGCACAAGTGTAGCTTCCTAGATAAAGCTTGACACATGCGCCTGGAAAATGATTTGGTACTTATTTATCAAATGAAAGCACAAGAAGCCTATTGTCATCTGGTCAGCCTTTTGGATCATCCTTACTATGAATTATCTGGTGTCATACCAGTCCAGATGCCAACTGGTAAAGACACCAGACTACGATTTGAATCATACAGCTGTTGTTAGCTTATATACGAAATAAATAATAGTGTTTGTTTGTCTTAGTCTATCGAATGAATGTGCATCTGAGATGATTAAAGGGATAAAACTTCATTTGTTTGTTCTGAATAGGTGTAAATGCCATTTTGTTATATTCTTTTAATTTGAGACATGTAATATGAACATGTAGTCTCTTTGTAGGGTTGTAATCTAGTGATTTTTTCTTGAATTTCTTATCATCTTGTTTGCAGGGGCAAGTGCTGTTTCAGGGTTGTGTGCATCTGCTTGCAGTTTACCATTTGACTATGTAAAAACACAAATACAAAAGATGCAGCCAGATGCTAATGGGAAGTATCCTTACACTGGATCTTTGGACTGTGCCATGAAGACCTTGAAGAACGGTGGTCCTTTCAAATTTTACACTGGGTTTCCCATCTACTGTGTGAGGATTGCCCCACATGTCATGGTAAAGTACCAATTCATCTTTCAAAGAAATTATATATATCATATTGATAGGACTTCATCCAGCAAAATTAATTGCATTTTCTCCAAAATCTGGAGCCTCATTCTTTTGTCTAATTGGTTCTCCATGGAATATTTTGCAGATGACATGGATATTCTTGAATCAAATTCAGAAAATTGAAAAGTCTGTGGGATTGTAGAGTCCAATATTACCAGATACCGGCATCAGTTTATTTGAAACAGCTTATAATAAGGTTCCGGCTTTTGACTTGCAGCCGACTAGTCTTTATACGATGACAGCATTGTATTCATCCATTCATATTTAGAAAGATGTTATAGCCTGCTTTGCTGTATTTTGAGATACACTACTATTCAAATTTTTGGAGAGAAGGTGTGGTCGAGTCATTGGTGGCATAGGCATTCTTGCCTAGAAAGGTTTTGTTTTCTAAACAATCTGAAATAATGGCCATTTTTTTCCCGAGATCGTTATAATTCTATTGTGCAGTACGCTTAGTATCTTCTACAAACCGCAATGTCATGCTGCCATTGGTTCAGAACCTTCCATGCTGTATCTCTGTTGTTAATAAGGTCGAAACTCTTTCTAAAAGTTATGAACATGCTGGATAAGACAGTTTCAGAGCTTTTAATCTGTCCCATGATTTGATGACTCAACAGAACTCGAAAATGAGTTCATTTTTATTTCTGGTGTCATATGATCTTGCTAAAGCTTTTCCTATGGTGTGCTTTTCCATCTTTACAGGCTGGATCTGTGTATCCACTTTTCAGAGCAGCAACATATATATATATATATATATATATATATATATATATATATATATATATAGAGAGAGAGAGAGAGAGAGAGAGAGAGAGCAATGATATTACCTGCAAACTTCACATGGTAGATGTGAAATCAGCATCTGCATTAATACCCCCTGCAAGACTTGCTGTGAATCCCATTAAAAGCTGAAGACCAGTAAAGCACTGGGATCAATTTAAGCCACTCATGTTTTGTTCTTGGACCAGAGATCTTGTGGTGTACAAGCCAGCAATTATGACGGGGCCCACCTCACTGCCACGTGGCTGGAATGATTACCCTTTGTCATACCTGCCAACCTAAACTCACCATGAAGTCCTCAAACCCTTTATAACTTGCACTAATCACTCCCCTAACAGTGCTCTCGATTTGCTAAAACATCCTCCTACAATCTTAATCTTGCTTCTCACAACTACATCAGCTGCCATTAAAGCCCTCAGTCTTACATTTCCCATTCCTTGAGAACTTTATAGGAAATTTCTGCACCAATTATTACAGAAAAAAAAAATCCTTATTTCTATTTCTTATCATCCTTTCTTCATGCCTTACTTTCTAGCCATAAATACCCTCCCCCTCCTTTCCTTCTCTCTCGTAAACTAAACATCTCTCTCTCTAAAATCTAACTATCTGGAGATATCTACAGACCTGTACCTGAGATGGTTCAAATGGAGTCCTCACGCTCAGCCAAGAGGCTGTGGCGCATAATGAGGGTGTTGCTCTACATGATCCGGAAGAGCTTCTTCATGCATAAGCTCATGATGGATCTACACCTCCTTCTCAAGCGCGGCAAGATCGCCAGTAAAGCCCTCGTTAACCTCGTGACCTTCCACCATCAGCACCACCACTCTGGCGCCACAGTCACGTACTCGGGGTTCTCGTGCCGGTCCATGGACCCTGACCGCTCCTTCTACAGCCCCAAGGAGGTGCAGTTCAGCTGCAGCAGCACCCCTTCCTACCCTTCCCTCCATGCCATCAAGCGAAGGAGCCGCCACCGCCGCTACGACTACGACTACGACTACGATGCGGCGGCGATGGCCAAGGCATTTGAGATACTGGAGTACTCCGAGCCGTGGGATGCTGAGCCGGTCATGGCGTCGCCATCACCAGCCCGGATGGTATGGGACTTGGGAAGTAGCCCGGCTGGGGTGCGACAATTAAGGATTACCGACTCACCATTCCCACTGAAGGAGGAGGAAGAGGAGGAAGCAGGCGGGCGTATCGACCAGGAGGCGGAGCAGTTCATCAAGCGGTTCTACGAGCAGCTTCGTCTTCAGCAGATGTTTCCGGGGACGCCAGAATACGGTCACCGCCGCCATGAACCGTTGATGGGACGAGCCTGAGATGTTCTTCTTGATATGATATCTAAGATCAGAATGCAGCATTCCATTTGATGAGTGATTGATTACTTAGTAGCTATTATTACAGCATAAAAAGTGTATTCTGTATTCTGTATTTTACTATATTGTCTATAGTGTTACTTCCTATCTCTTTAACCACAATATGTCCTGATCATCTTCAATTCCTCATCCAAAATACTAATTCATTTTTGTCAAGCAAATGCTGTTGGAAAATAAATCAAGTATAATAATTGAACACACTGTTTTATATGAAAATTAGGCTTTTGCTTGAGTGAAAGGGAGACCTCAAATGGGAACAAGATGGTGCATGCCAAGGACAAGTTTCACTTTGCATTATATGTTAATGCAAGATATTGATAGTGATGATATCATTGATGCTTGGATTAATCCGAATCGGTTTAACCGATATATGTAAGAAGCCTAATATGATCAAGGAAAAGACTCTTAATGCTAATTAGCGACTAGTGTGGATTCAAATGCTTATCACATGGTTCCAAACATGATTTTCTCGACGAATCGATAAAGATAAAATAATTTTAGTAAATAATAACTAACTTTGATTGTTATGTCTAAGATATTTTTTTATAATGAGTTAACAAAGAAAATATTTTATGGTATAAGTGAAATGTTTCGAAATATTTTTCGGATTACTATTTTAGTTTGATATATGTGTCGCCTAAATGTTGACTACGTTTTTCCCCTTTGTTTTTTTTTACCGATGATTATATCGTCACGTTATTATTAGAGATACATATTTTTTTTTTCTATCATCAACATTAAAAAAAGTTTAAAATTTTAAAAAATCATCATCCTCACCAACTCCTGTACTTTTGCCTCTTACTCTCGATCAAGATCAGAGTGAAATATCTGCCTCTTGAGCGTGAACATATTATAGTACTTGCGAGTCTTTCTAGAACAGCAATACAGGCAGCACATATGCAGGCTGACCTAAAGATCTGTCTGGAAATTAATCTCATGTATTGCATGATAAGAAAAGCTTCATAGTCAGGGTATCATAGAATTTAAATCTGGCTAAATACTAGTCATGAAGACCTCAAAGCTCGATTGCGACTTTGCATTCAGTCATTCCATATTCTGGTTGAGTGACATGATTGCTGTCCATACTAACTGATGCACTTGCAGCATTTTAGATAAAGAAAAATGTTTTTTAGGAGTCAATTCTTTAGGTCGCCATAGATTTACTCTTGTGGCCCACTGACAGTCTTCCATAAGTGTGTGAACCCTACTTGTCATTCTAAAGCTTAAAACACTCGAGGTCTTACTTAACATACCTGTTCTCACTATAAGATGATAGAGATTGACAAAGAAGAACCAAACACAAAGAAACAAGCAGTAACTCATTAGGCATCAACAAAGAAGAAGCTTTAGATATGCAGTCTTTTTTAATTCCTGCACTAAAACCTCTTGTCCCACTCATAAAAAGGACATTGTTCCCAACAGCAGCACTGATAGAGGCCACTGTTACAAACTCTACTGGCTAAGCATGCATCTAACATCCATGGACACAAGTGATATACATGGCTCTTTGGATTTCTAATTGGAAGTGCCTATCTGGTATTCATATCTTAGAATAGCCTGAACATAACTGATATAGATGTCTGAATACATATGACTAGGCCTTGTAAACTCATACATGAGGAGATACATCTTTATCGAGCAGACCTAACTTTCAGAACTCCCAACCAATCTATTTATGGATTGATGGTGACTCCTGATGAATATAGTAATGTTGGCATATCCTGTTAGACTTGCTTTGCTACAACCCTGTTGCATGAATGGCAAGAACAGTTTTAAGAGCACTGCCACCTGAAGCAGCAAATGAGCAACATATATATATATATATATATATATATATATATATATATAGAGAGAGAGAGAGAGAGAGAGAGAGAATGATGATTGAACTGCTATAATCTTGTTAAGCAACATTTCCTAGTTGTTTACTTTCTTCATAAACATGTTTCTAAGTGTACATCCCTTGCTGATCTCCTGAAATTACAATAATTTATATACAAGTTCTCTCAAACCAGTTCTTCAGGTGATGTTAGAATGAACTTAGAGCATTACATGCATAATCGATTACATAATTACGTTGTAAAAACATCTTTACATGTGACATTATCTTGTTCTAGTTTCAAAGGTGTGCTTTGCATTTGCCAGAGAATAATAACAACAATGAACTTGTGTGTGTGTGTGTGTGTGTGTGTGTGTGGTTTATGCACAGAAATAACATCTCAGTTTAAGTTGGTTTGATCTCTATATCATAATACTTATCTGTTTTTCCTTATCGAGTTTCATAAATTTAATCATTTAAATGCCTGAGATTGCTGGAGATTGTGAGAGACATGCAAACAATGCAACCGAATCATTTAAATGCCTGACTTAAGTGGTTTTGCATAGTTGTCATTGCTTTTATGTGTCGGTATAGGTGGTGGAATGGTCGGAACAGAGAGTGACCTCAGTAAAGATGTGGTCTGGAAACAAGTTGGCAATATTGCCAGTGTATTTATCAGGAGGTCTCCTTCCTGCTTTTAAATTTTCTTCTTTTTCTTTTTCACCTCTTTTGTTATGAACAGAAATCTTGTATTAATAATGTCTTTGATAAGGCATCCTGCATTGTATGAGCAGACAGAATTTAAATCTCCCTCATGATATTCTCTTACATGTATTAATTAATTCTTTATGATATTTTTTTTTTTTTTTTTTTTATCTTGTTCTTGTGTTTGACATTTGGAATGTTTTTGCTCATTTTGAAATGCTTCATAGTGTCTTGTGCTTTAACTACTTGAGTGGACTTAATTAGTCTTACAACATTGCCTTCTCACCTAAAGAAAACAATACATTAGAATTTAGAAATTCAAAGAAATAATGGTTGATTTATGTCTACTCCATTCGGATTGAGTAAGGAAAAATTGATTTTTTTTTCTTCTTTTCCTCTGATGTTATTTTATGTTTTATCGATCGAGTCACTAAAGACATGAGATGCTCACTTACCTCAGACTTCCCTATAAAACAGTATTATCATTCTTCTCGAATATCATTCTTTCATCACATATTTTCTTCTCGATATTATCCTACACGAGAGCGAGATTTGTGTCGGTACAGCATTCGAAGCGATTTTAGGTTTTTCTTAAACTTTCTCTTTATTTATTTAAAAGATTATTGTTTGATGTTCTAACACACTCTAATGGTTGTTATATTGATATTTTTTATCATAATATTTTTCACTATTTCTTTGAAACTTTTTTCTGATTGAATTTTGATTGTTTTAGATTCCAAAAGTTCAGATTACCAAATAGATTTAGGGTGATATGGGCCACTATTGTTATTGGACTGCAGCAGTCATTTAGCTGAGCCCATTAAGATGCTTCTGCGCCAAAAGGCGTGCATATATGGGAGGCATGATGATGATTAGGGTTAGGGCATTGTTAACTCCTCGGCTTCGTCGTCTTCTTCCGCTCCTTCGCCGCCCGGTGTGTTAGGAGGAGAAAATGGCAGAGTCCAAGGCTGTGACCATCCGAACCAGGAAGTTTATGACCAATCGGCTCCTCTCCCGGAAGCAATTCGTCGGTTCCTCAACCTCTTCGCTCCATTTTCTTCCGATGTCTGCGCAAGAATCCTATTTTGTGATGCTTTCTTGATTCTTTTTGGTTGATTACAGGTAATCGACGTTCTTCATCCCGGGAGAGCAAATGTTTCCAAGGTATGTGGTTTTTACGTGGCCTCACTTTTTGTAGGATTGGGTATCGATTTGGGTTCCTTCGCGGGTTATCTTATTGCCGGACTTGAGTCTGTTTGTTCTGTGGTCGGCGACGGTGCAGGCGGAGTTGAAGGAGAAGTTGGCGAAGCTGTATGAAGTGAGGGATCCCGATACTATCTTCGTGTTCAAGTTCCGGACGCACTTTGGAGGGGGGAAGTCGACAGGCTTCGGCTTGATCTACGATACCGTAGAGAACGCCAAGAAGTATGAGCCCAAGTATCGGCTTATTAGGGTATGCCTCCATCTCTTGGCTTCATGAGGCGAGAAAATTATCGTAGTTGCTTGTTTGTATTTGGATCCTTATTGCATATTGCGTATCCTGTATGTGGTTGATACCTAGTTTGTTTCGCCACTAGATCCAATGAGAAGATGCTTCAGTCATGATCTCCTTGCAAAATCTGATCTTTAAGTTACGTGCTGAACCTACTTGTAGAAATTTGTTGACTAGTTGTTGCATGGTATTTGGAAGATGTCATATGCCAATGTTGTGCTAAATTTGCACCAGAAAATGATAGTGCTATATAGCTTTGTGGATCTCTTTAGAGTGTAATGTACTATGAGAGCAAATGTGACCCATGGTGCTAGAATCTCTAGTATTCTCGAGGAGCATATTAGAGTATGTGCCTTGTTAGCTGTATTATTCTGTTTAGTGCCTCAGTTTCCCCTGTTGTGATGCTGTTGAATTTGTTTTTTACTATTTACTTGCATACATTTTCTTTAATTTACACTGCGAAGCTAAAACTTTCATTATTATAGTGACTAGAAATTAGTTCGGTTGATGGAATATGTGTGGCGATAAAGAGATTGCTATTTGGGGACCATAGCTATGTTTTCTTTTTTCATTTTTTTGTCAAATTCTCTGGCTGGACAGCGTCCAGATTTGCTGCAACATGATGCAGAGTGAATTTTATCTGAGTTGAGTTGTCCTGAACTACTTATGATCAGAGTGTTTGTTTGCCTCCTCTTATGGATAGTAGGAGGTAACACATGAAAATTTAAGAACAGATGCATCGCGTAGGGTCCTGTAGACTAGGACATCTACAGTATCCCTATGGCATGCTCTTTTATATACTAAATGTACCGGTGAAATTCATCTCAGTTATATAATGAACGTCAGGAATTGGTCGAGAAATACCACCTTTGAAGTCTGACTGCTAAGTTTCAATAATTTGCACTTCTGGAAGTGTTGTGTTCCTTCAGTAAAGAGACTAGTAACCACAGTTCTAAGGTCTAGTGTTAAAGCCCTACAAGACTTTTGTGGCTACAGGTTTACAGCTCTCTCGTCATCAAGGGGAACCTTGGGGTAAGCCCACATAAATGCACATAATTGGGATCTTCAAGTCAGTGCCATCCTATAAGGACAGGTTTTGTTGTTCATATGTTAAGGGCTGGTAAAGTTAAACGCATCATCCACAATCTGTTCTATATGAGATGATCGAATTTTGATAATCAGAATAAGTTGTTTTATGATTCAAAGAGGCTGCAACAACTAAATAATAACCAGCAAGTGTAAATTAAGTCTCACCAAAGGAAAGGGAGGAAGTTGTTCGATCGCAAGGGAATATATTTTTACTTAATGTTTCATCTAAGGGTGTAGTTGTCAGCCAAGTAGTAAGACATTTCTTCTGATGTTCATGGCAGGAAAAGGCTGGTCCTTACAGATATATGGTGAGTGTGTGTGTGTGCCATTTCTCCGATTCCAAAAGTCAGCACCCTGCCAAGATCGAAAAAGAAAAGAGTTTACAGCTTAACAGTTTTATGGATCTTAACTTGTGACTTTGCTTGACGAGACATTTTTTTTGTGCAATTTTCAGTTTTTCTAAATTCATGATTAGGCTGTGATAACATATTTGACTTAATATCTGTCTATTTTGTCCTAAATCAACCTTTTAACTGGGTATGATACAACTATTAACTATGTAGTTTTAACTGCATATAGATTGAGTATATCTTTTAAATTCATGGTTAGGTAGTGCATGTCTCATTCTCTGGAATTTCATGTATTGTTTCCTTTTCTGGTTGACTTTTCATGAACAAGTGCTGCAAAGTCTTTGTATATGTCATCCATGATTAACTTTTTAAAGCATATTTGAGAATAATTTTCATCATACTGTGTTTCGACAGAATGGACTTGCAACAAAGGTAGAAAAATCAAGGAAGCAGATGAAGGAAAGGAAGAACAGGGCAAAGAAAGTCCGCGGTGTTAAGAAGGTGAATTATCCAGTCTTGTAGCCTTTTTATGGAATCACTTTCTTTTTTGAACAAAAAATTGACCTTCATAGGTGTAGTGGACCTACAATTAATGGTGGTCATCTTGGATTTTCTGCTGTATAATGTTGTTTAGCTTTAGTTTTCATGCGCGCACTACTTGTTCTTGTTAATAACATTTGCTTACCATTCATTTTATATGTGCAGACGAAGGCTGGTGATGCTGCCAAGGCTGGGAAGAAGAAATGAGCCAATAAGCAAGTTTTGCTACCTCTATTGTTCACCTACTATTTTAGCATTTGTGTGGCCAACGAACATTACAAGCTATGGTATATATTAGATGTTCACATTTATTTAAATCTATACTTTATGAGTGCTCTAGAAGAACAATTTTTATTTGGTTCTGAAACATAAACACTTTCCATCTATTTTTGGTTCTTCGTCAAACATGAAATATTATCTCAAGTAAATAGTTCCAAAACTTGTCATGATGCCATTTTGCAACTTCTTGGCATGAAATGTGTGTTCAATGGATTTGGTTGTTTGGACTATTTGACATGCGTTTAAGAGAATACAGATGATCTTGATAAATGCCAGATTCTATATGTAGGAGTTCTCATTATATCTATGAACTATATCTAGCAGAAGCTAGCTGAGAATTCTCTCTTTTCACTTTGTAAATGATCAGTACAAAGCCCTTTTTTTTTGTAGGCGTAAAGAAATGTTGCGGGCTTTTGTTTCTTCTGAACACATTGTAGCCAGTCGCATTACACTGCTGCAAATCTTTGGATTTTATGGACATTTAAATTGTTTGGGCAACAGATTCACAAAGCTTAGATTGCTGAAGACGGCATACAAAGCAAAACGGATTGCATCTTTGAATCAACAGCTTTCTTTAGAGTTGCTTCAGCTCATTGCATTCATGTTTGAGAATGAGATGCTGCAGAAAGACTTGAACATCATTGCCTGGTTTGATCGGAATCGATACCCAAGACTTAATTATAATTGTATCTAATTGTCAAGATTTGAGCTTAATTTTGATGGAAGACTATAAATAGAGCCTAATAGGCTAATTGATTTATCAATTTTGTTTGGTTTATACTGTTGGTTAAATAATTAAGTTTAAATTGATAGTAGTATATTTATCAGATAGTAATATCAAATGTCATGACTCGAGCCTAATGGGTTAATTGGTCCATCAATTTCAATTGAATTAAATCATTTATCAAAATCGTGCTAAGTTGTTTTAGTTTCGTTCTTGTGATGAACTTCGTGTTCTCAAGTAAGAATAAAGTTCTCAATTTTCGTTTTTAGTCCTCTCATGTGTCCACGAAACTTTAAATATATGATTACTATCGAAACTTTAGTTTCTTTATAAACGAACCTTGTACCTCGAAAGTATTATTTTATCTCAAACAAAAAATTCTTAAGCTTCTTCATATCTTTGGCACCCTTATAGTAATGGGACTCGGGTGCCCTCAAGTTTTGTAGTGGAACAACATTAGTGTTACTCTCTCTCGCATTGAGAACCCCTGTGAGCAACGTAACCTTAAACGTGAGTTCCATCACGACTTCATGTAGATGTTGTACAAAACCTTTAGTGTTTTCTATCAATCGATCGGCTAAAGACTCGACTTTGTCAATCCAAGATTCAACTTCTTCTTACGAGTTCTCTACCCCTAAGAAATCTTTGTTGGCCTTGGTAAAGTTCCTTCAAACTTACTTTACAAACGTCAATGTGGGTTTCCATAACTATAAACCTCTCCTTATAATTTCTTTTCTCGATCGACGCTTTATATTGTGCCTCCTCCGCTCGCAAAGAATAATCAACTTCTCGCTCATCTTGTTCAGTGTCACGCTCCTCTTGAGCGACTCCAACAACAGAGCAAGTTTACACTTGCAACCCACATACAACTACTTGGGGCAATGGTCTGACTTGCCCCATCTTACTTGATTCGCCATGGTGCTTCACTATGACAAGATTTCGAAACTTTTTCGCTGTTTGCTCAAATTGCTTTCCCGCTCTGATACCATAATGCCATGGACTTAATTAAAATTATCAAAGTTGTAAGGCACTTTTATGACGATGTTACGAGCATAAATAAAATTGTCTAAACCGTAAAGCACCCTTATGTCGATGTCACATACTTAATTGAGATTGCCTAAATCATAAAACACCCTTATACCGATATCATAGACTTAATTGAGATTACCCAAGATATAAAACTCCTTTGCATTATCCATCAGGAGGTTATAACCATGCTTAAGTCCTACGGACCTGTAAAAAAATAAATTAATTTGAAAGTGAACGACGGACAAATCCCAATATCTCGCGAAGAGGATAAATTTACAAACAATTCAACCACTCAATGTGCAAAAGAGAAAGAGGAGAAAAAAAAAAACTTAAGGAAATGAACAATCCCATATTCGTAAAGTAGTGTTGATCAAGTGCCAAGCACAATGACAAGTTCATATAAACTTAACGTATAAACTTATGAAATCCAATTAACGTCCAACATTACCCTAACCCCTATTCAGCCTAGTGCCACTTGAGAGATTCTAGAGTGCTGAGATTACTAACGTTTTGTATTAATGTAACCCGTAGAAAACAAGCTTTAGTATACAAAAACAAAACCATTTTAGGATAATTTTGCCTGAGCAATCACTCTACAACGCTGCGATCCATTTTTGCTCAATTTTTAAACAAAAACATACAAATCCAAAGCAAAACACATTATCAAGCATACGTACAAGCACATAAGAATAATAAATAATTCATTGATGTTGCAAGTGTACAGCAAAACAATGTACAACAACAGTTCATAAACAGTATGACAATATGTCAAACCTATCATCCAATATCATTGAATAAAATAATAAGATTTTTTTGATTATGTGATACATTATTAGTGCTTTGTCAAAATAATAAATATCAATCAACTCATACTGATAAAAACCAATATTTTAAACCATGATCACAGTCACCACTTTCCCAAGCAGAGTTTCATAAGCATCGAAACTTGCATTATAGATAGTAGAAGCATCAGATGAGAAGCTGGTTTAAATAGTGAAATAAAAGAGAATATAGTACTCCACCGTTCTAGTTGGCTATTAACATCATAATGCTTACCTATTATGGATTACAAAACATGACAAGAAGCATTAACTGCAGACACAAAACCAAACCTGAAGTAGAACAAGGAACACAACATAAGGCATCAAGGCCCACTTATTTGACATCTTAATAAATTCAATATCAATAAAGATTGATATTGAGTCTTCTAAACAATTCCTAAATTGCAAAGATATTACAATCCAAATATCAAGAAGCAGCTGAGACATCTAGGTGACAATATAGATGTGGACAAGAATCATGATAAGAACTTTCACAAGCTTCAACATACAAGTCCAGAAGTACAAGCACCCATGCACTTTTAATTTCATGGCAAATGCTGTAATAGACCTTCGGAGATTGGGACATGGAAATGCCTTCAATATTAGCTGCGATGGAGGGAGCTACATTTACTGGGAGCTTGAACCAGGACATGATAAAAAAAATAATTTCAATCTTTTTTTTTCGAAAAAAATAATAATAATCAGAAGAAGCTGCTCCTGCAATGTAAGACAGTCGTGGCCTCAGTAATTGAGTCGCATTTTCTGGCCCTGATATGTGCAAAAGTTAACCAACACATCTTCCTTCACCTTTCGCATTGTATGTCAAAAGCTAATAGCCATCAGAAGCAAACCAAAAATTAAAATGATTAGCAAAATGAGACCTTCCCCTTCCACTGCTATCTTCATGCATAGTACATGTACAAACTGTTCATAGCAGCACAGGCAACTGAATTTTCACTTGGGTGCCATGCTAAATGGAGCAATTTTGTTGTAAAATCATATGAATTTCCATTCATATCGATTCCTGGGCTTTCTGCTCCTGTGGCAATTCCATTCAAGCATGAGAGTGTACAGCAGAATAATGCACTATATCAAAAAAAAAAAAAAAACAGTCGAGAAAAAACTCTAGTGTGTAAGCACGAACCTTGTCTAAAGCTGTTCAGCGATCTTGCAGGCCTCGACGGGATTTGCACTTGTCGCCTATATGATATTAACACAGTAGAAAAAAGTCATCCATATCGAATGCTCCAAATATAATGCAACAGAAAGTAACTTCAAGTGAAAACACTATTCTGTAAGGACACTGACATAATCAGATCATTAGTTTCAGACTGTCACAGAGTCGGTATGGAATGTTCAATCCTAAAAACAATATGGATCGTACATTAATAGAAACAGTTACCTTCCACAAGGTAACCTAGACAAATAGCGTCCTCAATGAGCATAATAGTTTCTAAACTTTAAAGTTAAACCACAAGCTTTCTTAATTGACTCTAAGACAATGTTACCAAAAATGAGAGGATAATGATATGCAATGTGGAATGGCAAAATAACATTGGACATTTATAAAGAAAATAGAGAGTACATAACATACACATTCAATAAATTGTAATTACTCACTTGTGGCTGGCCATTCTTGCAAATAAACCTTGCACTCTCACTCATATAATATATGTGGTATGCACATCCAAATATATTCATATGCATACATCAACATACCTGTATATATGCAAAGATGTGTCCCATGTTCCAATTAGATGTATTACGTTCCAAACAATGATCTGCAGTCTACCCTTATTTTATCACAATCCAGGACTAAAAGATTCTACATTTCTGTTATTGTTTAATGTACCAAAGTGATCCCACAATCCATGTAACAGTGTTACAAAAATGCTTGCTAAACAGAGAAAAATCTAGAATGTGAAGTTAAGGTGTATTAACAATTTCTGGCATCAGCAGTTCCTCAACTACTGAGCTTTCTAGCCTATTTTACACTCTAAACCATTAAAGAACCAAGTTACAAAGTTAACAGTAGCTAATATACCTCAACGGATTTTTACTGGCTTCCAAAGTAGTTGCTTCATTGCATCCAGGAATACAGCCAAATACACGAAAAAGATTGCTGCAATTGAATTAATGGTAGTGTATAAGTACACATCAGAAAGCTGCAATAACACAAGAATATCACTGAAAAACTGTAAAAATGTACCTGTAAGAACCAGTTGCCACATGCATCCCATCTCCACTTAGGCAGCAATCAAATTTGTCAAATATTGAATCATTCTCATATAAATCACATAACTGCAGAGAAATGAGAACTCAGTCACCAAAGTCCAACCAACAATGCCATAAATCCAGATTCGAGGGGGATACAAAATCAATTAATTAAAAGAAGGACCCACCTTAGGCCTTAAATACTCATGGACCTGAAAAATTGCAACAGGACTTGAGTCCATGTTTATGTCCCATAGCTGATAGGTAAACAAGGAAACATATGAGAGGCAGTGAACAATTTGTAAAGAGAAAAAAGGGAAAAAGAACCAAAATTATGGTTTTCTGAATTCATTGGAAAATTTTCTGTTATCCCGAATCAGATAAAGGACAATGAAAGAGGAAAGATAATGCAAGAACATGACCTAGAAATAAGTACTATTTTTCTCGAAGATGATTTGACATAGAGTAATACATTTTCCACCCAATTTGCACCTTATCCATCTCATTTACACCAATGGTAATTGGAGACGCAATACAGTAGCATTTAAACTTGAGCTCGGTTCAAACTTAATCCACCAGATACAACTTGATCACTTAATAGGGTTAGGCTGGTAAACTAGGTAACAACATCTCAACATGACCTCGAGTTTGCATGGGTTGTCACTCAAAAAAAACAAAAAAAAAAAGAGGAGGAAAAATGAATTGGTTCATTGGGATTGTTTCAAAACCCACGCCTAGACCCAGCTGGAGATCAAGACATACCTACCGTAATACCATTTGACAATATACAGTATATATTACTTATAAGATCAAACAATAGGTTTTTATTATTTAGCATCAAATTTATACTCAATATTTTTGAAGTTATGCACTTTATACCACAATCCAACCCAACCTCATCCAAGATTAGCTCAACCAAATTTCCAATGGGTTAGATTTGGAAAAACTCCAACCCCAAATCAGGTTAGATTTGAGTTAGGATCATCCATAGTTACAAAATCACTCTACTCCCTTTAGAACATAATCCATATTGCTCATTCCAATTCATGGTCTTTCAGCATCTTGGAAAACATAGTTATGAAAACTAAATCAGAAAGTGATTGGTCAAGCCTTGGGTCACTGGATCACATGTTTAATTAAAAATATTCTATAACATATAAACTAATAAAAATGTTCTATAATATATAAAATAATTTTGTAATATTAGAAAACATTTAAAATTTTTAATATCAAAATTCATAAAGAAACTAAATGATGACTTAACATAAAAAAAACGAAACTCCAGGTATATAGAATAAGATAAAAAGAACAATATCAACCAAATTTATGAACATAAATCTTTATCCTAATTAATGAACACATAATAATATTTGAAAACTAATTACATTTCAATCCAAATAGTTTTATCCAACATAGTTGTCATAACTTGAATATTGGAAACATATTCTTAGGTGATTCTCTAGGAACGAGATTGACCAAGGGAAATGGAGCAAACCATAGGGAGACCTTGTTAGAGGAAAACAAGAGGAATTGCCAAAGGAAGAGAAACATATAAAACATAGGGGAAGATGTAAGAGTGATCAAAAGGTGAAGAGATTGAGAGAGGACATGAGGGAAGAGGGTTGAGAAAGGTGCTTGGAGGGAGATGATGAGGCAGAGAGGAGTTTTAGAGGAAGAGGTGGTGAAAAGAAAGAGAAACCAGATGAGAAAAGAATGCTTTCTTTCTCCCCTTAACCCTAAATTAAGATTGACTCAATACCCTTAAGAATAAATAGTAAGAAAAGTTTAGGTTGAGGGAATTTAAGTAATCTTAATTATATTACAAAAGTGGACAGGTTTTACTTGATCTGACTTGTTTTAAAATGGTGGTCCAAACAGTGATTTAAAAAGGCGCTCGCCTAGGCACTCGGGCGAGGCAAGGCGAGGCCCGAGTGCCTCACTTCACTTCCAGGCGGCGCGCTTCAAAGAAGCGTCACCTGGGCGCTCGCCCAAGCCCAGGCGCTGGGCGCTTCGAGCGAGCGCCTAGGTTAAACCAGGTGACCGAACCAAGATTTTAGGTCTGGTTCGGTCTTGGTGCTTTAGTTGGTTCAATCGAACCAACTAAAACCGATATCAGCTGTCGCTGCCCAACCCTAACCCTGCTCGTTGCCGTCGCCGCTCCCGCTGCCGCTTCCTCTTTTCTCAATCGGCACCCCCTTACACTCCTCTTCCTTTTTCTCCTTCTGTATACTATTAATAGTATACTAATAATAGTATTTATATTTATTAGATTAATAATATATTATTTTGATTTTATATCTTAGATTTTCTTAATTTAATAGCATATTTTTATTTAAAATTTTAAATAATTATATTTATTAATTATATTTTATATTTTTATATTTTTATATTTTAGCGTCTCGCTTCTCTCGAGCGAGTGCCTGGCCGAGCGCCTAGCGCCTCAGGCGTTTTTGGACCTTGGCGCCTAACGCTTTTTATATCACTAGGTCCAAAAAAGGGCCAAGCTAGTCCATTCATTTCGGTTTTTAGCATATCCAATCCAATAAGTGGATCAAATCGATCAATGGTTTGATTTTTGGTTTTTCTGATATGACCATCTGGTCTGATCCAGGTCTGATAACTAAGCTGGAAACAATGCCACGATTGGAGATTCAATCTCATCATTGACCGCCAAGGGAGGAACCAGTGATTTAAAAAGCGCTAGGCGCTAAAAGGCGCCAAGGTCCACAAACGCCCGAGGCGCTAGGCGCTCGCCCAGGCGCTCGCCCGAGCGAAGCGAGGCGCTAAATTATAAAAATATATAATATAATTATAAAAATAGATAATATAATTATTTAAAATTATCTAAATTATAAAAATATATAATATAATTATAACAATAATTTCAAATAAATAAAAATTAACAACATTAAAATCAAAATAATATATTATTAATCTATTAACAGAAAATTAATCATTTCAAAATTCAAATAAACTTAATATTAAGAGTATACTGAGGAGAAACGAGGAAGCAGCAGCAGCGAGCGACGGCAGCAACGGCGGCAGCGGCGAGCGGCGGCAGCAGCAGCAGCGGCGAGCGGCGGCAGCGGGAAAGGGAAAGGGAGCGGAAGGCGCGAGCAGCGGGAGGCCTCGAGGGAGGCGCGAGCAGCGGGAAGGCTCGCGGGAGGGCTCGCAAGAGGCGAGAGGGCTCGCGGGAGGCGCGAGCAGCGGGAGGGCTCGCGGGAGGCGTGAGCAGCGGGAGGGCTCGAGGGAGGCGCGAGCAGCGGGAAGGCTTGCGGGAGGGCTCGCGGGAGACGCGAGCAGCGAGAGGGCTCGCGGGAGGCGCGAGCAGCGAGAGAGCTCGCGGGAGGCGCGAGCAGCGAGAGAGCTCGCGGGAGGCGCGAGCAGCGGGAAGGCTCGCGGGAGGGCTCGCGGGAGGCGCGAGCAGCGACAGCGGCGAGCAGCGGCAGCGGCAGCGAGCGACGAGATCGGGATCGGGATCGGGATCGGGATCGGGATCGAGAGCGGCAGCGGCAGCGGCAGCAGGTAAGTGTTGGGTTAGGGTTAGGGTTAGGGTTTGGGTTATATCGGTTTAGTTGGTTCGATTGAACCAACTAACAATCGAACCAGGACCGAACCAGACCTAAAATTCTGGTTCGGTCGCCTTAGTTTACCCAGGCGCTCGCCCGAAGCGCCCAGCGCCTGGGCTCGGGCGAGCGCCCAGGCGGCGCCTATTTGAAGCGCGCCGCCTGGGACATTAGCGAGGCGCTCGGGCCTCGCCTCGCCTCGCCCGAGCGCCTAGGCGAGCGCCCGAGCGCCTTTTGCAATCACTGGGAGGAACCATCACCCCTTTGGTCCATCATTGGTTCCGCCATAGGAGAAAGTCTCCGTACCAATGTTGTACTAGCATATATAGCATCATCATCTTCATAGACAAGCCACTTAAGTGTAAAAAGTAGATATGGTTTTAAATTTTACATAGGTAGTGTGTTGCTATCTTCATATTGCTCCTAATATCACTCACAAGATTCTCTAATCTTTCCATTTCTTGGCTGTGATTTAAAAACCCGTAATTTTCAATAAACTAAACTTAACAATACCTAGTTATACCAAGCCCAGCCATTTCTAACAGAAATGGTTAGTATGACTGCTTTTGGCTGGTTGTCAATTGATCAACACAATTCACAATGGTTTCAATTGGGGAATCAAGTTTTGAGTAATTCAATTAATGGTAACCAGTTTCAACTGCTGCCAACAAATTCCTCCCAGTCCTAGCTGATCCTGGTCAAATTCCATAAAATAATGACCATTGCCTGACAAGGTTCCAATTGATCTATGACAAGCTATAGCGGCCTAGCCAATCTGCAATTGTCTCCAAAATAAAAGAGAAATTGATCACATGATTCCATTCTACTAAGAAAATGATCTATGCTGATTCTGGTCATAAGATTAAAGTAAAATCCTGATTTTTAACATAAAAGATCCAGGATTTATTGAAAGAGACATAAGCAATATTCATTGAAAGACCAACAATTCCTATTTTAGTATTTGCAACATGCAATTTACTTAATTGGTGGATTCCTAATTCGATTGCTCTTACTACGAAATGAACCTTTATAACCATGAATCTAAAAACCATGCAAGATGAATAACCAACATGATAGAAGAGTAACGAAATAGTGGATGGGGGTATGGCAGCTACATAAAATAATTATAAAAAAGTAAAAAATAATGTGAATATGGATTATTTTCATTTATCTCTAAGAAGTGAAAGTGCTCCAAGGTTGCCAACATGAATTGTAAAAAGTAGATAGAACAATTTTCTTGAACAACAAAACGGAGAATTTATTCCTTAAACATGTGGCTCAACATATGAAGTTCTTTTATAGTTGGTAGATGAAAGCATAGGGCTTGATTTGCATAGTCTAGGTTTAAACTATTTGTCTTTAGACTGCTCTACAGGAATGAAGTGACAGAAAAAATATTTTAAAAACAGGTACAAGACCATAAGAGGGTACCTTAAGAGTCATATAGTCACGACTAAGGATGTGCCTTCCATCCCTTGCAAATTTAATATCTGAAATCGAGGCAATGATCTCCGTGAAAAAAGATCTTGAACCAGGTGCCTCTCGTTCTTCGAACCTGTTGGTAGTCTCTCACAAGCTATATAAGATGATATCAAATTTTTGAGGCTAAAATATATTCTAGTAACAAGCACAATATATTTTAGATTCATTCCAAAATAGAGACCAAATTCAGTATGCTGCATGCAGAAACAAATTACTTACATCTTAGAATGGTTATCACATAATGCCGACTGTCGCAGGTCTATAAGCCGGATTGAGCCCTTTGAGCTACTATATGCCAGCATATTACAATGGGTTGGATGGAACTCAGCTGATGTTATAACCTCTGAGATGTTACAGAAAGTATGATTAAAGAACAATTATCACGACTCAAAAACCAAATGTTATGGTAATAGTGCATCAAAGATTTAAAAACCAAACCTAAAAGAAGTACCATATGTACAATTCAAGATAATGAATTACCAGAAAATAAAAGTGAAGGTCCCAGGTGCTGCAGAAGATAAATAGTATGGGATATAGGTTAAACACCCGATGACCTGGCATATGACTCACCATCCTATCATGAAGCCACATCCAGCAAGTTCCACAAGAAAAAAAGTCCAAGTAAACATCTAACGGATCTTAATAACACCAACTTTTTTCTCTCAAAGTTGAAGCCTCTGAGCTTCATATCTTCTTATAAAAGAATGGAGATATAAAATTCAGCAACTTATTACATTGTATCTATAGCTGATCAAAATTCAATATGGAATACTTAATGTGCACTTGTTCGTTCAATATGGAATACTTAATATTCACATAATAAAAAAAACTGAAAGCACATAAGTTATGTGAAGCAGAGGCAAAATTCGTTTGCAGAAATTAAATTCTAAATCAGTTTAAGTGCTTTATGATCCATTAGTCAACAAGCTTCATATTAGATAGGACTGGTTGCAAGTTTCAGTTAAACACTTAGAACTAGATTTTTCTTCTGTGGCCTTTTAAGCCCTAGACCAAGTGAATGTTACTTAGGGCCAGAAATTGCCACAATAAAAATATCAACTGATAAAGCAGCTTCACTGGAGCCACTTCAAGTCATTTTTAGATCCACAGATATAATGAACAATGAATATCATTCCAATTTCTTCCATAGAAGACGGCTTATGCAATGAATTATTTCTGAAGACATAAAAAATTAGACAGGCAGAAAAAGAAGGTCCTTTCAATCTCTGATGAAACAATTATGAGAGGAAATTACCACTGCATCTTCATTAGATATGTCCTAGATTCATAGCAAGGGTAACTATAACTTAAAAATGCAGACTCAAACCTTTAACACTCAAGGAATTAATAAAACTTCATAATCAAGAAGTAATACCAGTTAAATCCTCCATATTTGCAGGCTTCACATCAACAATATTAAAGCTTTGATTACTGATTTCCAAATTCCAAAGATTTATTCGCAGATCATCTGCTGATATGAACGTCTCACCATCACTGAGTGGAAGAAAGAAAATCAGCAGTTTGTTTCGATGAAGCTCAAGACAGCAGACAAGTGAATTTCAAATCATAACTAAAATAATAATATTTTATATAGCATAATTAAATGATAGCAGATGCAAAATTTATAAAGTAATCACTTAAAATAGGATCCCTTTTCTCATCAAATTACAACATACTGATACAAACATAGAGAAAGCAGAATTGATGTCTTAATCTAACCAAAAGCGTAGGTGGTGGCACCACTAGGTCCATGGTGACACCAAATCAGAACATAGAAATTAATCCATGATACAGAAAGAAACACAATTAAGAAGAAACATCCAGCTGATAAGATGAAAAGAAAGATTAAAAGAGCTTAGGCACAAAACAACTGAGGCATGAAAGAAATGGAACTCAGATAGGAAATAGGACACTAAAATAATTATGAAATAAATAATCACCTGTTATTTGAAATGGAGTTTATGTGGTAATCATGAGCATGAGAATATATCCTTCTACATCTAGCAATGAGACTTGTCTCTTGACTTGTCACCTATGTATACAAACAAACATACTCAATGATCATTACACTGACTTAACAGTAAACCTGCAGTCATGAAATAACATGACAGAAACGGATGCAGATGAATTAAAGAAGACAAAAGAAGGGCATTCCCAGTGTACAAGCCTCCAGCATATGCAGGATTTATACACAAGCAAAGAGATTGTTCTTGTGACTCGAGATCTGGTCACCCATGTAGTAAAGGAAAAACCTTATCAATTGGCCATGGCTCACCTCCAATAAAAGAAGACATCAATGCATAACATGTTGGGGAAGATTCAAGGCATGTACAAGTGAGATGCAGTTAGCTACAGCAACCCAATCAATTTGTTGAATGATGCACTTCTTTTAAATGCATTATATACATTCATGCAGCTAGGTTGTAATCCTATTTTGTATGTCCAATAGGCTGGGTAAAGTACAACTACCACTGGCAGACGTAGGGATGGAAACCCTCCAGGAGGAAACGATAAGTCATAGCTAAAGTGACCGTACGGTCTTTCAGAACATCCGCCATTTGGAAGATATCCTATAGGACTAGTCATGCTTGAGCTAGAAATGCTGCCATTTCCTACAGCTTGAAAAGCATCCACATTCATCTCAGAAATCTTCTTGACTTTTTTTTCTTCCACCTGTATAGATTTAAAAGAAAAAATTAATAACAGAGCTCAAATTCTAAATTTGTTTTCATTATGACATGCCTACCCACACAGTCTCAAATTCCATAGTCATAAGATTCACAACCATCACAGTTCATTTTCTAGAAAAATCTATAACAATTTAGTAAAAAAATCTAAATTCAGTACAAGTATATTTTTACTAAAAACATGAGAACTTAGGGCTTCTTTTGATTTTTTTACATATTTATCCTTCCTTTGGAACAATCAAACTAGTCCTTTTGATATGAAACAACTGTACTTTCAGCACACTTTGCTTTCTCAATAGGAACACATGACATTGCAAATGCAAGAAATGAAATAAGGAAGTTACAAATAGATCTATTACAGGAAAATAATATTATTAAAAACATCATACATCATAAAATAACCTAGACAACCTACTCAAGAATCATAAGGTTAGAAATCAAGGTTAATTGAGTCTTGAGAATCAGTCTTATACTACAAAACCATCAATAATGAGACATGACATCAACTGTACTGAAAATAACCCAACAAATATAAGCAAAAGGATCAGACATTTGTCATGATTTTTCTCTACTCTTTAAAATTAAATGCAATTCCAGTAGAAGTGCAAGAATTTCAAGAGTCACCATGTAAATGCAACCTATCTTTTTTAACAGCCAGTAATAGTAAATATTTTCAAAACAATTTAAAGCAAAAATACAGCAATATTTAGTTAAGTAGAGTTTAATGATGGTGGATTCATAATCTATTAATGGACTGCAGCAACTGGAACTGCATCTTGGTCAAAAGCCAAAGATTTTCAATTCCAAAGAAATATTCGGTAAATGTAATTGCTAACATGATACGTCCTAAACAGCAAGGTTAACACCACCTCTGTGGATCTCAGAGTGAATTTTTGGTGCACTCTTAGAAAACAAAGTGCAAAGTTTGATGTCTGGCATAGTTCAGCATGAGTAGCATATGCTATCATAGATATCACTCTAACATTACTGATCCACAACAGAAATGGAAGATGATACAATAAGATCAACAAGAAACTAATAAAAGACTGAAAATAATAAACATATACAATTTCTTCTAGAAGAGCCAGAATCACATGAACAGATTATTTATAAATGAGCAGAAAGTGAAAAGGCACATTCAATTTCTGACTTAAAAGAGAATCACAATTTTACAAAAAGAAAGTTATCACCAGTGATCAAGAGTAAGAAAGATGACAATGTCAGTATGAATGAGAATAAGGCCTACCTTCCAGTATTTAATTGTCTTGTCATTAGTAGAAAGAAGAAAAAGAGCATGATTGGCTGTTTGACACCATTTGATTTTATTGATCTTCTCCTCTATTTCCAAGCTTTTAAGATAGTCAAACTGGTACAGACATAAAAAATCTGCATCAAATTGCTATTTCACATTAAGTGAATCATATTTTAAATAGCTGTTACTTATAGCAAAGTACCTCAGGTTCATGGCTTTGAAACTCAGTTTTGTAGCGAAACTCAGGGTGCCTACTAATTGAATGATCTTGTTTCTCCATGTCCTTTCGGGAGCCATACTGCAGAACAAAAACACCGAAACATGAAACTTCAAAGATCACAACAAGACAGGTATGGGCAAGAGCTCAAAGATAAGGAAGTAAACATACATTCTTAACATCTGTCCTTTCAAATAAAACAACACGTCCTCCTCGATCTCCAGTGGCAAGATGGTCTCCAGATTTATCAAATTCAATGGCCGAGATAATATCAACTGCAAGGAAACAGACACCGAGGAAGTCATCTTAAGCAAAGAGGACCTTATGCAAAACTCTTAACATTTGTTGTCATACAAAAGACCTTAACTGATGACGACAACAAAAATCATCCCACAAGAAATGCAACAAGATGTATTCCTTAATAACTTTAATCAGGAAGTCAAGATAACAAAAAAGCAGATGAGTGCTAGCATGGACAAAGCTTTCCTTTTTCAAATAACAAAAGAATAAATTTGATAAGAGCCCTTCAGTCCGATTCATATTCCTATACTCATCTCGTTTGTTCATATTGAAACCTCGCAGGGGTTCGTTAGAGATCATACATGAACTATGTACATTAACTTATCAGTACTAGAGGAACACCCAAAACCCATTGTACTATTGAGAGAGAGCAATTTGAAAGAGAAAAGAGATGAATTTAGATCATACATTTAGAGAAGAAAGAAAGAGAGAGAAGGAAACCAGCCATTTATAGAGAAGAAAAAAAGAGAGATAGGGAACCCAGCCATTTCTTGGCCATTTATATCCAACCCATACTTTGCTAATATAAATACTCCACAACTTTTAAGAGACGAGAAATTGATTCATCTTAAGCTCTAAGCAACTGCATTCCTCATTTGAAATCATACTAGGAATAGCCCTCCAAACTGGGTTTTCACTTTTTCAGAAGAAGAAAAACATCCTTGTTTCTGAAGTTTGCAGATGCTCCCTTATTATAACCTCTAATAGCGAAACCCTGATATTTCAACCCTGATACCAAAATGCTCCTACACGATGTGGTTTTGTTCCTTTGTCAATCTGGTTGAACACACTTGATTGGGGTTTTTGAACTGTTGTGCATATCTCAGCATGTGAACAGCAAATAAAAGAAGTCATGAGAGTAATTTAACTCCTGAAATAATCCAACTCTTTTTAGACAAAAGGAGCAGAAACATGCTCCTGAATTGTCTGCCTTGTCACATAAGGATTAGTTCGCCTTAAATATTTAAAGTGACCTGCTTGCATTGCTACAGGCATCCAATCAACAGTCAATCCCCAACCAAGACATATACAGGTGGAACTAACTCCATCTTGAGCTTCAAATATGAATAGTTCAAGGATGAGAAAGTTGCAGGTTGAACTAGTGCCAATCAAGGTTTCAAATGCCAGAATTTACCAGTCAGACCAAGGACCAGTACCATGCCATATAGCTTGGTATGGGTCAGTATCCAATTTTTATTATGGTCAGTGATATTAGGCATTGTAGGCTGGTATACTGTCCAAATTCTGATAATGTATCAGTTCAAAAAGGTGTCAAAACTGGGTACTGGACAAAAATAAGTTGATATTAATCAATGCAGTGAACAGGGTTCCAACATAAAGGAGCTAAGAATTTCATGAAAAACAAAACTGGAGATTATCAGTCCAGCTATGTAGCAAAACTTCAGTATATTACTTTGATGCAGCATCAATCCTAAGCTGATTTCTCCTTCGTCCGACTCTTCCTCATTTTCACCAGCCAAGATTAAATCAACTAGCTTGCACCTATGCCCTAATGTGAACTTCTCATCACATTGGAAAGATCGGTTGCCATAAAAGTTCAGTTAGCTTTTCACTCTAAGGCAGAAGAATTATTAGATTTGGTCAGTCAAGTTGAGGAAACTGCTCTTAGTTGGGATAGTAGGAGTTTGGCTTAACTTTGAAGTTGAAGTGTAGAATTGATTTATGATAGATGTTTCTCTGCTACTTTGGCCCATCATAAGCATCGAATAACATAGTAGGTTTATCCAAGACTTGGGCAGAAAGGCAAACCTTAGAACCCCTAATATGTTGCCCAGTTAAGAACTCGATAAACAAGTTATTGATTTCTCAAATTCCTCTTGAAACATGACTACAATTCCCATCCTAGTCAACTGACACAGCTTTCGACTCAATTTCACTGTGCAGGATGACCCAACCCTTGTGATGATAACTTCGCACAATTATTTCTAAGTAGGCGTAATAACTCGTATTACGTACCACTAACAGCATTGTGACTTGCATCTTCAAAGGGAACAGCAGCAAAAACGATCCTTCGAGTCTTTGAGAGTAGGCATGCAGTTGAAGAATTGTGTTGTGCAAAATCTTTGTCATGCAAGCGCTAAACCTGATACATCATCACGGTTGCTCTGCAGGTCACCCAGGGAGCTAAAAATAGTGATGTTCTTGTAATGAAAGTATCACAGGATCAACTCACTGTTGCTGCTACTGAGGTACTTCTCTTATTCCTCCCACAACACGGATCTCATTGCTCCCTTACCCTTCATAAGGACCGAACCACCAGAATTTTAACTAAAAGAATAAGGAACCTATTACAGGAAGTAAATGCTGTCAAGACATGTTTCTGGGCTCACACGCTCCCTTTATCTCAGATAGCTAAACCAAATATTTTGTTCCTGAGATAAATATCCCTCTAGCCACAATCGAACATGTACTGACCAAAATGACAACTAGATAGACCCTGCAAACTAAGACAAATAACTGGTTATTAAAGAATCAATTTTGCTTTGTTGGTGTAATATCCCTCACTTTTGAAAATTATTAATAAAGATTTATTTATAAATCGGAGGACCTATATGTAAATATAGAAGAAGAAGAAGAAGAAGAAGAAGAAGAAGAAGAAGAGAGGAGAAAGGAAGAAGAGGAGAAGAAGAAAAGAAGAAGAGGGGAAAGAAGAGAGGAGGAAGAAGAGGGAGAAGAGAAGAATGGAAGAAGAAGAAAAAGAGAGGGGAGTGGGAGAGGAGCAAGAGGTGGCAGCAGCTAGGGCTGCAGCACCTCTGTTTCCTGCAGGCGGAAACAGAGGAGACGAGGTGTGGGGCGTGGGGAGGAGAAGAAGAAGAAGAGAAAAAGGAAAAAAAAGAAGGATGGCTGCGGCATGGGCTGCAGTGAGAAGGTGTGGGGTGTCGGGTAGGAGAAGGGAAGAAGAGGAGAAGAAGAAGGAGAAGAAGGAGAAGAAGAAGAAGAGGAAGAGAAGAAGTAGAAGCGGGTGAAGTGGCGGCACCTCTGTTTCCTGCAGGAGGAAACAGAGGAGAGGAGGTGCTGTTCGTCGGGGAGAAGAAGGGGAGGAAGGAGAAGAAGAGAAGAAGAAGAAAGGAAGGAGAAGGAAGAGGAGAAGGGAAAGAAGTAGCTGCGGTTGCGGCTGTGGCAGCTGCAGCTGTGGCAGGGAAGGAGGAAGAGGAAGGAAGAAGGGAAGGAGAGGAAGAAGAGAAGGGGAAGAAGGGGCTGCGGCTGCGACGATGGCAGCTGCAGTTGGAAGAGAAGAAGGAGAGGAAGATGAGCAGGGGAGGAAGAAGAGGCTGCGGCAGTGGCTGAGGCTGCGACTGCAGCAGTGCAGCTGGGAAAGAAGAGAAGGAAAGGAAGAAGAAGAGAAAGGAAAAGGGAAGAAGAGAGGAAGAGGATAAGGGGAGGCAGTTGCGGCAGTGGCAGCTGCGGCTGGAAGAGAAGGAGAGGAAACAGAGCAGTGAAAGAAGAAGAGGTTGCGGCTGCGGTGTGGCAGCAGTGTTTGGGAAAGAAAAAAAATAGGAACGAGAGAAGGGAGGAAGGAAGTAGTACAGTGGAAGGAGCTGCGGTTGTGACAGTAGCTGCGGTCGTGGCTACGACTGTGGTAGTGGCAACGGCGATGGCTACGATAGCTGCGTTTGAAAAAGAAAACGAAGGAATGAGAGTAAGAGAGAGCAGGTGACTATGCCTCTATGTTCTGTATGAGCTGCAGTTGTGGAGGAAAAGTAGAAGGATTTGGGCTGACACCTTCTTTGGATCTTCGGATCAAAATCTTTGAAAGGCAAGTTTCCCGATCGTTTCTCCTGTAATTGTTCTAATTTTTCTTATTGCAAGTATTATGATCTTCCTCGTACAAGTGTTCTTATCCTTTCTATTGCAAGTGTTCCGATCCTTCCTATTGTAAGCTTTCTAATCTTTCCTATTGCAAATGTCCTGATTTTTCCTTACTGTAATTTTATCTCTACATTTTCTTTGAATATGAGAAACTTTGAATTGTTCTAGTCTTGCATTTGATATATCTCCTGTTTAGACGTAACGATTCGAATCTGTGCAACTTCTGAAATTCTGACCTTTTGATACCGAGCTGCCTATAAGTCTTTGTTGGAAACTCCGATTTGTTCAAAACTGATTTCATTGGAAACTAGACTTGTAGATCTTTCTTTTGATATATGGATTGAAAGATTTGGAGTCCAAATACCTGCCCAGTTATCTATTGAATCTGACCTTATGAATTCTGCCAAACAGAGATTTTGTTCTTCGACCCTTGTTTGCCAAATTATTTGTAACTCTCTGTTGGACATTTCAATTCATATGAAGCTTATTTTATGTGAATTTAGATTGAAATATCTTTCCAATGATATATTTCTGAGTAAATTAGAGCACGATTGATAGTTTGAATCATTTGTTCAATGTGCCTCTTGAATTATGCCAGAAATCGAGCTTTGGTCGATTTCGCATATTCTGGTTTCATTCCTTTGGAAATTGATATCCTTTAGCTTTCTTATTCAATTAAGCTTTATATTACTGTTTTGAATTCTTGTATACTCTTGTCCTTCAAATTATTTACATTCTTGAAAACTATTGTGTAATGTTTATGCTATATCGTATTGACTCATATAAGCACATGTATATCCCATTGTTCCGCATTTGCTTTCGATATGTGCCTATTCCAGTTTCATTCCTTTGGACATTGAATTCATCTAACCTTTTTATTTGAATTGAGTTATATATGATTGCTTGAAATCCTTGAATGCTCTTGCTTTCATTTCCTTTCAAATCTGAATACAATTGTGAAAGATTATTGCTTACTTCGTATTGACTCGTAAAGGCACATGTACGTTTGTTGTTCCGCGTGTGCTTCCGATATGTGCTATTTATTGTTCATACTGTCCCTTTGTACTCTGGTGTTTGTGGGATATTGTGAACCTTTGCCAGAAATGGTGAAGGGAGTTATGCATAGAGCGTGTGATGCTCTGTCGGCCCTTATGACTTCACTCAGACGTGGGTGGATGGAGCTCCCAAACGTAGGAGACTTATGTTTGGTGGTCATTCAGAAATAGATGTACCATATTATGTTATGGTCCCACTTCACCTTCTATATGTTTGATATGATATCCAAAGCTTTGGTTATGTGTTTCTATGCATGCTTTGGATAAGAATGATATGAATGTAACGTCAAATTCGACGTTTGAGCTTCTATTTCATATTCGTTCTTTGATATGCTACGAAATGGTCCATATGCCATTGATATGTTTCGAAATGTCCCATTTGTCATTGATATGCTCCGAAACATTTCATACGTCGTTGATAAGCTCCGAAATGTTTCATTCGTTATTGATATGCTCCAAAATGTTTCCTATGCCATTGATATACTTCAAAATGCTTCACATACCATTGATATGTTCCGAAATGTTTCATTTGTCATTGATATGCTCCGAAACATTTCATACGCCTTTGATATACTCCGAAATATTTCATTTGCTATTATTACGCTTCGAAATGTTCTATATGTCATTGATATGCTCCGGAACATTTCATACGCTATTGATATGCTCCAATTACTCTATGCTCCATTTGTTATGAACCAAATAGGTTTTGAATGACATGACACATATGATTTTGTATCTAATGATATGGTATCTTGAAAATTCTTGTATTCTGCCTTGCATTATGATACCTTGTTTGAAATCATTTCTTTTGTTCTGAATATGCTTTGTCACTTGCTGAGCTGTTTTTAGCTCACTTCGTTGTTATATAAAATCTTTCAGGTCAGCTTGTCACTCTTTGAGATGTTTGAATTAGGCTGAGGCAGTGGATAGCTATTCAGAATTATGGGCAAGTCTTGTTGATTATTATGTTATTGTTGTATAAGCATATTTTGTATGAAATGAAATGTTGTCGATAAATCGAAATGGATATACTGTGTAAAAGGGTTAGAAGATCTCTCTTATTTGGAATTTCATAATGTTAAATCTAGTTTATGATGATATGAACTTGTGGTGAATAATTGGAGTTCTGATTGTATAAATTATTTAACTTGTGGATTTATAAATGTTGTTCATGTTTGTTAAGTTGGCTTGGATTGTCATAAATGTGAATTATTGAGTGATGTGATATATGATTATAAAATACACATGTTTCATAGATGTGAATTTGATAGAATGTTTTTCAGTGTCCTCAAATGTGTGTTTGGATCCTGGATGGATTGGTTTTTGATGAAAATTTTAATATTATCGCTATATTATTTGAGGGGGCGTGACAGTTGGACTCAGGAAAATCTAAACTAACCTAATTCCAAGGCTAAAATGCACCATTAATGTTCATCACAAATATTATATGGAAGTTGTATCAGTACAAGTTTAATTCATAGATCTTTTTAATCGTTTAAATAAAGTGCAAGATATATTGAACACAACATATCAGTGATATATTGGCCAACCTTCCAACAAGCATCTCGACAATCCAGTGAAGGAATGTGTTCACACATAAATATTAGTCCAACTACGACTTCACAAAATTGAACAAATAAGACAACCCCCCAACATAGGAAACAATCCTCGCTACATCTCCATATTTCGACCTTGACCACATGTCTTCAGCTGGTTTGTTTTTGTCCTTATACAACAACGAAAAATATGCCCAGAAAGGAACACAGGAATGTAGCTAATTCATTCATTCTATTATTTCAATGACAGCATTATGCACTAAAGCTCTACCTGCACAAGTATGATTTTAGCTCACATGTAGCCTTGTGCAATCAGCTGATCGTTAAACAATTCACAATAAATTGATCAATCTATGTCAATTGTGCTTATTAAAATGATCACTCAAATTACATTAAATTGTTTGTCATTTTTATCAGCCTCATGAGTTAAATTTCCAGACTACTGACAACATATGTGATGAGGAACTGAAGCACTTTACTCTAACGAGGTGTAGGAAATGAATGCTATGAATGCTATAATTGTGACATGAGCAACCAATAGAAGACGTAATTTTTATCTTCTCAAATCATTGATATCCAACTTGAAAAAGTTCTAACGTAGATTAAACAGTGTTATATATGAAACCATTGGTTGTTGTTGGAGTTCCAACTGTGACAGATCGGACTATCTTTTCTGGTGAAAAGCATCCGTCGTTAGCACAAATGAGCAACCAAAAAGTTAAAGCAACAACCCATTATGTATAAGTAGACCAATTAATATAGAAAGACAGCTAAAAGATAAGACAATCTAAAGAGTTGATAACGCATGACTAATCTGACAAAGCATGAAAACTACTCAAAATTCAACCGAATTTTTCAACAAAGAAGAATAGTGACAATCAACAAGTTCATTTAATTTCTCTATATAATAATTGCAAGAAATCTAATAGAAGCACAAATAATAAAATATTCAGACCCAACAAGAAGAAGCACCATTTTGTACTTCAGAAAAGAGTAACAAATTCCAATCTTTCCCTCGCGAAGAGGGAGAGCTACAGCCGTACACATCAATCATACCGCATTCTTTTCTAATAGTCCCCAAACAAGGTACTTCCGATATCTCGAAATCAATTCAATCAGCAACCAAGTGAAACGAAAAATGGTAAGTTTGAGAAGAAAACAAAATGCCAACGTAACGCTAAGCTCGTCCAGCACCATCAAAAACCGATCTGACAAAGGGGAAGCAAAAGGGCGTACCTTCCTGCACCTCCTCCCCCGCTATCCGCTCCCCGAACACCTGCGAAAACTTCCACTCCAGCGGCGGCGGGCAGGACGACTCCGCCGGCGGCCCAGCGCCCTCGGCCCCATTGCCCTTCATCTTCTGACCAGAATTCCGGCAGGATCGGCCCACTACTCCCGCAACATAAGCGATCGGGGCAACTCAATCAGTCCAATTCGAATCGGATGACCTCGTGGGAGTTTCCAGCGGTCGGGGATCGATACGACGGAGTAAAGAGGAGAAATCTTTTGCTACCTCGTTCGCTGTAGCCCTTCTTTCTTTCGCCCTAATGAGAGGCCAAGTGTGCCTTTGTTTTGCCCCTTTTCAGTGCTTCTTTCTCTGTAGCTATCAATCATTCCAAGGCAGTAAAGGCCCTTCTTTTATATGTAGTGGTTTAAAAGCCCAGCCCATGTTAGTTTAATTTTGGGCTTCCATCAGTGGTCAGATATGTGAATTGTGTTTGGAACATTAAAAAAAAAAAAAAAAGCCAATTCCAATCTTCGATTTTTTCCCAAAAAAATCCCTCACTTTTATTTTTCTTAAACAGTATTATTATTTTAAAAAAAATTAAATTTTTCCTCCATTGTCACCACCTTCATCGTCCTTCGTCTTTACCTTCAGTGTCTCCGTTGCTTGCTCTCACTATAACGTTGTATTATCGAAAGCATATTATCGAGAAAGAGAAAAGGAGAGAGGAGGAGAAAGACGATAAAAAAGGAGAGAGAAGAATGAGTGATGCGGAAAGAGAGAAAGGCGGGAAAGGAGACAATAGCGAGGGAGAAGAGGGGAAGGGAAGAGGCGACGGATAAAAAAAAGGAAAGAGAAGGGAAGGGGGAAGATCAGGCATAGAGGGGGCGAAGGAGAAGGGTGAGCGATGAAGGCATTAAAGTGAACGAAATGGCAACTTGAAAGTAGAGGAGAGTGACTCGGATACGTTGCTTAGGAAAAAAAACGAAGAACATATTTTTAGGAAATATTTAAAAGTAAAATATTTTTGAGAAAATCACCCTTAAAAAGTTAGCAATAAACAAACGAAGAAGGTGGAATAATGATAATTATGTAATTATTGAGATCAAAAAAATTTCTATCATAAACCTAAGAATCAACCTTTGCGTATTTATTTGGATTGACTTATAGGAACTTGATGGATTACCATCATTAACTTAGGTTTAATTATTGTGGCTTGGATACAAAATGACCATATGTAAAGAGGTCAAATGTATCACTAGTCAGATCATGACATTCTATATATAAAGAGGTTGTAAATGCAATATTGCATAAGATGTTTGACCTTGGTTTTAGATTTTTTTTTAAGAGAAAAGTTAAATGATATAGACCAGTAGGATCATCATTTTCAAAACTAGTAAAAAAAAATTGAAATTTTGATGCCAGAGCACAAGATTGAATGAAGAATGATAAGAACAAGACTCTACTTTCTTTCCACATATGAGCAGTAAATATTGAAACATTTCAGTTTCTAATTCCTGGTTTCTGGTTCTCTATAATTGGTTTGTTCTACTAAACTGTAATAATAGGACAATGATGTATAATATCAATAATCCTAAATTAGCCACAAAAAACTTTCATATTTATGAGGCTTTGGACTTCTCTAAGAAGTTAAAACTTAAAACAACTTCATAAGTTTCTTTTTTTTCTCTTCTAATAACCTACTTTTGGAAACTCTTGAAATAAAGTATAAATCCATGTCAATAACTAATTTATTGTGCAGAGAACTGTTCACAAATGCATGGAATATTTCAATCCTTAGATCTTTGACCTGCATTGCTGGTGAACCCATCTTTTGCATGTGTGTGCATTTGAGAAAATGCATGGAGAGAGAGAGAGAGAGAGGCATCTTTGCTGCCTTAGTGAATCATGAATGCCTTTTTGGTGTATTTGTGCTGCTGCTGTGATTGTCATGAATCAAATTGGTCAAGATTATCCATACATAGACTGAAAATTAATATGCTTTAAAAGTTTGAATTATTAAGTTACTGATAAAACCTAATACATGATATCAAAGTCATGTTTTCCTAATATCTTCTACTCATTTGCAGGTTCAGCATCTTCCCCCTTTAATAGTATTTGGTAAGTAAAACTGTAATTTGACAGACCTATTATATAACTCACTTGACTGCAGCTAACATCTAACTTTTCCTTTTTCTTTTAATTTTTGACTCATTCCTTTGTCAACCTTAGTTCAAATCAAATATCTTTGAACCTTTGACTCTAATACAATATTTAGAGTTTAAAAAAAAAAAGATTAAGTCAAACTCTTTAATGTTGACATATACAACTGATTAAGTTTTAACTCATATCACACATAAATATTTTCCTAACAAAACAAGTAGAACATGTGTTTGAAATATGATCATGATCACCCATTTAATATAGAATGGTTATGGAAAAATATGATCATACAATATCCGAGGGTGATTTGATCATATCCAGAGTCTTATATTAATTAGTCTTTTATGGATTGGATCCTAAAAAGATTTGGGTCTTCTAGATAATTTTTTTGAAGACAAGAATTAAAAGGATATGCCACTGAAAGCTAAATGCTTTCTTGGACAACTACTGTAGCAATGACTAGATTTATAATTTTGATGTCTTGATCATATGGTTTACTGAAATGGTTGGGCATTGAATACTATTTTTGTCTCATATCTTAGAATTTTATATTGATTAGATTCATTTTGGTTGTTGATCCTAAATTCCACATAACAATATTTTAAAGATTATATGGATAGCATATTAAAAATCTCTTAATAAAATGCCAAGACTCCCATTAAGAGCATAATTGATCATCAATCATACAAGAGCAATTTAGTTGATTTATCGATAAAATAAATTTAATTAGTTTAGGAATAATTGACATATGTAATAAACTATCATATGTCAACATCTAGAAAAAAGAATCAAATATAGAAAAGATGCAAGAAATTAAATTTATTTTTTTAAAAATTATAAATCTTGACTGAAGATTCATCTCTGTTAGGTTATAAAAATCTATCGATCAAGAAGACCATAATATTGTTTCTCAAATCAGGCCAAAATTATTACATTATTCAAATGGAACACATTATATATGTCATTTGACACTCTTGTGTTTTTTCTTAGTTCTGTATTTCCTTTTTTTTATTCTTGTATCTATGCCTATAGAAAAGAGCCACAACACAGGGACTGATTAATTCATCAATTCATCTCTTGTAAACTATTTCATGTATTAACTCATTAATTCTGTCTTAACACTTTGATGTGTGGCACAAAATGCATCCATAAATCTTCACATAACAAGGGACTGAATAATTTGAAGGTGCAATGATTGATGAATTGAGAAGAACATATCCATGTTTTCAATACACTACAATGGGGAGAATCACATCATTCAATCCAACACTCATAATGGATGAGTCAATGTCAAGATGACCATCCAACTCTTTAATTTTCTCTTGAGTTGGAACAAGGACATGATGGCCAACTTGGTCAAACTTTGGCACCTTGAGTTATTTTTCCTGAGGGCTGTACAAAGAAGAGGTGGGCACCCAGAAAAGTTGTGTGAAACTGCAAGATTGAGAGAATCCATGTTTTCAAAGTAGATGGACTTTGATGCATCTCAAAATGAGTTGTCCTTATCCCTCAATAATGTATTGGCTCCACATCTCACCACATCCACATCAATGTGAGGAGATAAGCCCGGGGGTTTGGACTCTGGAGCCCTTGGGACCTCTTTGAATCTTAGCTACCAAGATGGAAGACACTGCAGTGTCCTCTCCACTCCCACTTTGTCAGCAGCTGCAGCCAAAAGTTTGAATTCCAGGCTCTGCATTCTGCCTCAAAGATCCAAAGCTCATTCTTCCCGGGAGGCAGCTTTCTCTGGTCAAAGCCTAAGCTCTCTCCACACTCGTATTTCCTTTTGTGTTTTGGGCTGTGTGATCCTGTATCTGTGTTGTATGGATTCCATTTCTACTTTCTGCACACCATCATCCTGTAGGAACTCTCGAGTGTGTCCCACTTCAAGTTGACAAGGCAGCGATGGTGGTGCTGATGTTAGTCCAATCATATGAGATGAGGAGATGAAGCTATCATGACTTTGCATGCCTTTTTCCTCCTCCAACACAGTTCCCACCGAAGACTATTATTAACAATGATGATACATTCGTTATAATATGATAATTGAATGAATGATTGTTAGATAATATTCTCATCATGAGATTTTATGTGATATAATGTAAATATATCGGTGTAAATAAAATATTAATATAATAAAAATACAACTTATAAAATTAAAAAAAATATTTAAATTGATTTAGACCATAGACATATATCTATAAATACTTGAAAAGGGTTGAATGAAATTTTATTTTTACATGATATCCGAGCCACCAAAATAGTTTAGAATCCATAATTTATTATGTATTATCGTTATGCCATAATCATCATCTACACATATGAAGTTGCTCTTGTTGACGCATGGTATGTGATGAAGCCACAAACGCATATCTTCGTTAGATTTTTATAATATGATAACTTCATCTTTTGTAGGTCAATTCGGACTCTCTTCTTCTTCACTACTCAGATTATTCAAGAGTGATCTTAGTTAGTAAACTATTGAATATTGAAAGATGTATATCTTAGTAAGATATTTATAATATGATAACTTCATCTTTTGCAGATCCTTCGGACGCTCTTCTTCTTCATCACTCAGATTATTTAGGAGTGATATTGGTTAGAAAACTATTGTATGTTGATAACTATAGCACTTGGAGTCATTCAATAAGTATAGCTTTTAATGCCAAAAACAAAACAAGTTTCATTAATGGATCAATCAAGTGATCATTGCCAATCCTCAACTCTATTGAATCTGATCTTGCTAATAGTGTTACTAAAGTTGGGACTGATCCGAAGGAAAGATTTGCACAAAATAATGCAACTAGTTATGGGATGAACTTTTCATATATGAGTATCTATCTGTCTGTACATGTGGTGCAATCAAGAAAGTTGAGCGATGAGAGCAAAGGAGAAAGGTAATACAATTTCTCATGAGTTTAAATGACTCATATGCTGCTAAATTCTCCTCATGCAATCATTTTCTGTTATCCAAAAAGTTTATTCCATGATTCTCTAAGAAGAAAAAACGACGAGAATTGACTGTTTCTAAAGAGATCATGATGGCAAGTTCTGAAAACAATAATCTTGGTAGCAACTCATCAAATAAAGCAAAATAATTTTTGTTTTGTTATAGCCACTGTAATGGGAACAATCACACCATCGATAGATACTATCATTTGCTTAGCTTTCCTCCTGGATAGAATAGAAGCATCTATCAATAACTTGCGATCATATGCTCTAACTTTCATGCATGAATAATATCAACTACTCTCGGCCCTCTTAAGCAATGGTAACATTCAATCAAAGGCAAATATTATAGGTTAGTCTATTCCTTTTTGTCGTTCATTACATGGCAACACAATGGAGTTACGAAATGTAAACATTGGTGTATTTGAATATAGCTCGAACCCTAAGATTTCAGTCAAAATTTTCATTATCATTTTGGGGGGGAGGAGAGTGTGCTAACAGATACTTACCTTATTGACCTTTTACCTATAACTTTTCTTTGAAGTCTTTTATAATCGATCGTTTATGTATAATCATCTACCTGTGTTTGGTTATTTATGTCATGCTATAAATATTCAACCCAAAAATTATATTTGATGCTCAAAAATATAAATTTATCGGATATCCCTTAGGTCAAAAGGCTTATAATGCCTATGATTTAAAGATTAAACGAATATTCACAAGTGGAGATGTTATTTTCCATGAACACACATGTCCTTTCTCAACTGTAGAATCAAACAATAATAATCAATCACAAGTGTTACATGAACACATCTTGTCGGTCAATTTATGCATCAATCTAGAAAAATGATATTTTGTTGCTGTAATTTGTGTTCTGCGACATTTCAAAGGAATGTCAAGACAAGAACTATTGTTTTAAGCAAATAATGATCTAAATTTAACTGGATATTGTGATGCTGATTAGGAAGGTTGTTCGACAGGAAGAAGATTAACTTCTATATATTATGTTTTTCTTAGGACTTGTCTCATAAAAATAATATAAAGAAGCTATGGCAACAATCACTTGTGAATTTACTCGGTTGACATATCTCTTACGAGATTTATAGATTGACAATTTTGGTCCTGCCAAATTATATTATGACAATCAGGCATATTGTATATTGCATCAAATATATTTTTTTATGAAGCACATTGAAATTGACTGTTATGTGGAAAGGAGTATTAAAAATGATAATATATTTATCATAATCTGAGAAATCGAATGAATGGTTCTTGGGATAGTATTCTCATATCAAGGATTACATAATTGAGATCTTATGTGATAGGATGTAAATACACACCTTATGTGGCATCAGGTGAGAACAAAATATTGACATAGCAAAAACATATTTTGTAAAATTATAGAATATATTATCTAAATTGATTTAGAACCTGTACATGTACCTATAAATATCTGAAGAGAATAAAAATGTATTTTACAAAGAACTGAGGGTTTGGTGACTGCATGATATTATTAGGTCTTCCTTCTCACCCTGATGGGCATTCTTCGCTTCATTCTTACAGTGGGGAAGTTCACAATCTGGTCCTCCTCTGCCTCCCACCTGTAATCAGATTACAAGTCCAATGAGACTCCATTCATGCATGATATGCGTGTGTGCCGACATGTAATAAGTAAAAGCTCGCAAATGCATGCATTATAGTCCGCACAGTAGCTATATCCCATCATTGCGAATCTTTTATATAATATATACATATATATATGTATATATATAAAAGACTGATGAAATCAATAACTTTCCACAGTGCAACAGACTAGGAAACTTCGACCATCCTCTCTCTCTCTTTGATCTTCTGCCTGCACAGCAATAATCATTAACCTAACAAAAAAAGATAAGGGAAGAACAAATCTACGAAGCAGAACAAAACAGACATGCCTATGTCACCAGTTTCATACGTACACAAGCAAACAGTATAATGCATGATGGGAACAGCAACAAGAGGAAGAAGAAGAGAAATTGGACTAGATAAGTATGGAGATTGGTTGATGGCTATCCTTACGTGAAGTTGGTGACCAAGTGGTGGAGAAAGATGGAAGCCTCCAGCCTGGACAGATCCAGCCCAGGGCACAGCCTTTGCCCACCTCCAAAAGGAGTAAAGCTACAAGTACTCATGTCCTTGTCCTGTGGGGATGTCCATGAGAAGAAGAAGAAAGAAGAAGAAGAAGAAGAAGAAGGCGTTCAGATAAGATAAGCAAAGCAGGAGGAAGGTTGACTAACACCCAGCTCCCCTCCCTTACAGTGTGTTGTTCAAAGGAGAGGCAGGTAGGTGATGGTCACCAAAAAAGGGAAGCTTCCCTGAGTACCTTCCACCTCCATGGATTGAACTTGTAGGCCTCCTCGTAATGGTTCTCGTCGAGATGAACCGATCGAAAGTAGGCGAACACGCACCATCCCTTGGGTATGAAGTGCCCCTTGATCTCCACATCTCTCACAGCCTTGCGCATGATCCCGCTGATGATGTTCCCCAGCCGTAGAGTCTCCGTTATGACCTACTCAACCAGACAAAAAAAAGGTTATCGATCGTAGATTCATCCATCTACGAGAACGTAAACACTCAACTTACATCTTGTGTGAATGATAAGGACATGTAGTCGGTCCATTGCAGATCCTCACCAGGTAGTGATCTTCGCTTCTTCAACTGCATGTTCTCTTCCTGAGATCGATTGCACTGTTCAAACACTGTGCAAAAGTCCAAGACCTACCGGGTAGAAGTTCTACATCGTATCGAATGAGACAACAAATGCTGAAGAAGATATGTAGAAGAAATACACCCATGCAATGCATGACGTGCTTGCTATCCTCTCGAATATTCTCTACTTGTAATCTTGTGTGGTTTATCAGCTCATGGTGGGGCATGCACTCGGGAGCACTAACAACGACTCATGTTTAATGATCATGAACTGTACCTCCAACTGTTGGAGCGCAAGAGGACATTCACTGAGGTACTTGACTGCAAGTGTAACAAGAACAGGCACCGAATCCTCGGCTGGAATCATCAGATCGATCATGTTGTCCGATATGAGATCGTCGGTCAACTGATCACTGGCGTCGTTGATGAGGACGTCGACGACGTCGAGCGGGGTGCGTCCGCAGTTGTTCTTCCTCTTCTCCAGAATGATGCTCTTTATCAACATCACCATCTTCTTCTTTGCCTGGTGAGGAGAAACATTTTAAGGGCCTGGTCATACATGGGCTTCAGCCGAATGGCAGCATCAGCGTAGGAGTAGATCACTTGCCTGCAGCGATCGATAGAGTCTGCTTCCTGGTAGCTTCACAGGCAAAGACATTAAACCAGCAATAAATTCTTTGAATTGTTGCTTTAAGAATTGCGTCTCCGTCACTGACTGTAGACCAATCAGCCCTTTTACTAGGATTTGGAAGACGATCTGATGGGCAGATCAAACTGGTTCAGCTTTTTCTGGGTAGAATTAGTGAGGGGAAGAACGGGGGAAGGAAGTGGGGATCGAGGACTAACGTGTTTAGCCTCGTCTTGGATGTGGATGAGCCGTTCGTTCTTCCAGCTGCTCATGGACTGCTGCACGTAGCACTGCATGTCTCTGGTGATCTGAGCCTTGAGGTCAGACGACTTGAAGAATGCGCCGATGAGGCCATGGACTCGTCTTTGGAGGTTCCCGTTGATCAGTAGGATGGAGGATTTCCCCATCAGCTCCGTGAGGGATTTCGGATACGACGGCACGAACGACCGCCCGTCGCTCTGCAGCACCCACCTGCTGACCTCTGCGTCCGTCGACACGATCGTCGGGCTGCCGAAGAGATGCGACCTGAATACCTTCCCGTACCTAAACATCAATACGTCAACGACCGACTCAAGATGAACCGCATCGCATGAAATCACGAGAAAGGATACAATGGAATGGGGGGAGGGGGAACGCACAAGAGTCGACGCTTGTCCATGAAGCTCTCCGGCCGAGGCGAGTAGGCGCAGGAGACGAACTCGAAGGTCTCGCCGACGAGCGGCCAACCCGGGGACCCTGCAGGGAGCCGAGCTCTCTTGTGGCTTCTCCTCATCCTCCGAGTCTGTGAAATGATCGCTGCCATCAAAAGCACCATTAAAGTCGCCCATATCATCATCAACCTATCCATCCTCCCAAGTTGGATCCCACGATCAACCCCTTTGTACGTTCTGCAACGAGAAGGAAGAGAAGCTTAGAGAGAGAGAGAGAGAGAGAGAGAGAAGTTGTATTTAATGGTCGCAAAGCCTCCCACGTCCATGATTACACTGTGCCTCCGTCCTCGCAAGCGCCGTTGCTCACCTCGTGCACACATGTGAAGTCCATTCAATAGATCTCTCTCTCTCTCTCTCTCTCTCTCTCTCTCTCTCTTTCACACCCACAGATTATCCTACAGAGAGAGAGAGAGAGAGAGAGAGAGAGACACACACACACACACATAACGAGTGATCATCACACAGTGCACAGAGAACAAAAACATATGGATCAACAGAGCTTTTGATCCACTTTACCGATGAGCTCCTCACATGTGGTGCCCAGTGCTTTGTGGAGTGACATCAGTGTGCTGTGCTTCCTTCTCATCCGATGATGATATATCCAACTTTATCTTAATCAAAGTTGAAGATTCAAAATCTCAAAATCCTTTCTGAGATATTTTAGAAAGCATTAATTAGTTTTATCAGTATAGATTTTTGCCAGTTTATTATAAAATTAAAATTTATTTATATCATTTATATTTTTTATTCAAAGAAAGACTAATGAGCACTGTCTGCATCTTAGTGATCCACTTCGTGTAAAGCATCTTCTCTCAACATGTTGCTTTGTCCCACCGATTACATGAACGGATCAGGTCAGAGTGAGCTTGCTTTTAGCAAACGCTCTTGATCGTCGCCTCCTCCTGCTAAGTGTACGGTTGTTTGCAGCCGGTGACGTGGGCGAAGAACACATACAGAGCACGGCACGGCACGTCTTGTCCTCTTCGTGCTTTCCTTGTCATGGTTTCGTCTCCTAATTGTGCATCATCCCTCTGTAACCAAACCTTGACGTGACCCATATCATTTATCTTCTTCATCCGTGATGTGACACCGAAAGGGAGATAATTAATCCAGTCCGTTGATTGGCCACCGGGGTGCAGAGATTCCTGCTTTGATTGCCGTGTACACAGATTTAGATTTTAATTCAAGGGATAATGATTTGGCCAACCCATAGGCTACTCGATTGTGCATCCATTTGGTAGTAATTAAACAGGGAGATAGATCTCAGTGGGCCGCAAAGGATTTCAACAACAAGATAAAGCAGATCGATATGATTCCCTTAAAAAAAAGAAATATATATATATATAATTGTGGTCAAAGGATAGCTTCCACACAAGAAATTTCTCATGTTGCACAACAATTCATAATGATCTAAGGTTGTTTTGATGATTCAAGCCATCATGTTGCAGAGCATAACAGTCTAAGTTCTTCAATTAATATTACCACGAAAATAAGTCTAAGAACAAACCTGTTTTTGAAATATAGCTTAAAATTTGAATAATATGTTATTCTGGATATATCATGTAAACTCCTAAACATCTTCTGGAAAAACATATATAGATCTGTTATTGTCTAAGAAATAAATAAACAAGACCATTTTCACATTTATAATTCTATCAACCTCTCAGCTCTCTATCCATGAATCTTTCAGTGATTTATTTGCTTGCAATTCGCTGATGTGCTATAAACCTTTCTGTTTCAAAGGTAACAGGGAGATACAAATAAATCGAGGACTTGGACATATCATTGGTGAATTGTCAATCTAACATTCATGTGCATGATGTATGGATGACATGTAGACAGTACATCAACACCAGCACTACAATTTCATATTTACATTTTTGTGTAGACATCATGAATAATGATCAGTATAGTCATCTAGGTCAATTGAGTATGGAATCGAAAGGTTATTTGCTCACATACCGGTCAAATGATGTGTACACACACTTGGAAATTGTACACATCCAATACAACTGTTATTCACTAAATTTATAGAGCATGTTGAAACACTAGTATCATATCCATGGCCAAACTGAGGGGTTGCATCTGCAATCCAAAGCTCAATATCTGCAGGTACTGAAATCAGAACCATGGTTGATCAGAGACTTGTATCCCTGGTCCACAACCAGGACTTGGAAAAAATCCTTCCTCATCTCAACATGTTCAGAAACATTTGTGCTTCTCTCTATTCTATCTGTTCAAACAAGCATATTTCTTCAGTTCCTCATAAATATTGAAGTAACTGTATATACAAAAAAAAAAAAAAACTGTATACACACACACATATATTTATTTATTTATAGAGAGAGAGAGAGAGAGAGAGAGAGAGAGAGAGGTAGTTGAGAGAGAGAGGTAGTTGAGAGGTACCAATGAAAACCGATAGAACTTGTCATAACATATATCTCATTTGCTATGCAGAGATTTGGGAGTTTGGAAGCAGCCTTCAAAATATATGGGATTACCACTGCATCTTGAATTGAGAGAATTGTCCTATGTCTGATGCCTCCAACCATGATATGAATTGTCAAGGTGATTGATAATATAAGATGTGAGTGTGCTAACTGCTTGTCTGCAGTAATTCAAATATCAAGTGCCTAGCTGTCCAAGGAAAAAAAAATGGAGAAAAGGCAGAATAAATAAGCTGTAAATCAGCAATGATATTTATGATTCTGAAAGCCTTTTGTAGTGACAAACTCATTTTTTGAGTGTTTGGCTGCACTAGAAAATCTCATCACATTTATGAATTCATTAAATTGAAAAAAAAAATCTAGTTTGATCAGAGTAATTTGAAAATCAAATATAACTAATGAAATGGTGATTAGCCAAAAGATAAATATTACAAAATGAATTTTCTTTCTTTTAACATCCACTTGAAATCCTTAAACATTAGATAATTTATTTTCACCAATCAGATCTTTATTGAAAGGGCACAAACCTTTCAACAAGGTCAATACGGGAATTAATGTGAATAAATTGATAACTTCAGTTGAATCAACTTGAGTTTAGTCTCCATACAGAAAATTCATCATATCAGTTTTTGATGGTCAAATGAGGTTTAACTAAATAGCTCTTCACTAGGTAAATTATTGGGTTGCATATGCTGGAACCTAACCCCTACCTTTTGATTTGACTACGTTGCTATCCTAGAAAATGGTGAATATATAAGAAGTATGTTTTATTTTAGTTCCTAAAATGCTTTTTGGTATCGTTAAATATCAAAGGCATTGAAGGTGCCAGCTAGCTTAAAGGTTTTATCTTGACAACTTACATAATGAACAAACAATTATTTGAAGGTTTAATAAACCATATAGGAAGTGTACCATCTTTCACAATGCAACATTCAAAACAACGTGACTTCCTGGAAAGTTAAAATATAATTGTAGGCATGCAACTTTATGAATTTAATGTGTTTCGGAAAATATGATGATAAAATAGGCTAGTTCTGGCAAATATTCACTTTTTTCTAATTGAAACAGGTATCATCCAATCAACCATCTCAAAGATCATACCAACTTCAGATAAATCAAAGGAAATATAAAGAGAAAATAAATTAGGAAAACACGTGAAGATCATACGATGAATAGCTCACATCCCTGCTATGAGTTTTCTCTTTCCCTACTTCCAAATTTAGAAGAAATAACCAAACAAAGTTTTAACTGTTTTTGCCTTTTTTTTACAATTATTCCAGAAAAGGTCAAGAAAATGAAATTTGATGATTGGAAGAAATTATAAAAGATATAACACTTGATAAGAACTGATTACTTCATAAATATAAACGAAGTAGACGCCAATGAGAGCCAAACCATTGAGATGACAACTCTGCTCTCTTGGAGATGGTACAACAAATTCCTAGATTTGGAAATCACAAACATAAGCATAGTAAACATATTATCATCTATGGAAATTCCTATATATTCTCATAAATGGTCACAACTTCGCGAAAAGCCTCCAAGCGCAATATGTTGTTATATAACAACATAGATAACCTAAAATTGATGAAAAAACAGACATTAAAATTTCAAAACTTCTGAGATTCATAAGCAACAACTTGGCTCATCAGCAATGGAATTTATACTGCAATTGATCTTTTGTTTTTGTGAAATCTAGAAACACTGCCTTGCTACTACTGCTTGGAGACCAATCATAAAAGTTGCATACATGCATTAAGTGTTGCTGATTTCTTTGATTCATTCTGCAGCTGATTTATGACAATGTATCAAACTAGGTTGATATATAATTTCCTGGATTAAATTGCAAATCTGAATTAAAATGAAATTCCTCCTTACTAATTTGGTCCTTATATAACCAACACCAATATCTATGCTGTATTCAGCTAGTCCTTCATTTGGTGAGAATTTATCACTGTTTTAACTTTTAAGTACATATATAAGACACTATTAGTAGATTGGATAAAACCTCACCCCCCCTTCCTAACCATGCATTATTAGGTAAGCTAAGTTGCGCGATTGACCAAGCAATGTTGGACTGGATTATCCCTTAATTAACCTCTTATTCACATAATTTTTTGACTTGCTTAACAATTCAACATATGCATACTTAACGGAGACAAAACACTAATTGACCTAGTTGTCTCCGTAGTTTGCATAGATAGACTTCTAATGGTGTGGATTCCGGTAAGGGCCAAACTAGGAAACAGTATTTTCTTCATGGACAAAAATTACCAAGCAGAAGACAAAATGAAGCTCGACCCAAATTCTCAAAGAGTCATAAACTGATATGATATCCAACCGACGATAAAACTTTAACTAACTTGTATTCATGGTTCAAGTACTGGCACATTACAAGCATCTATCACGCTAATCACCTGGTCAATTGCTGAAGGATGATGATCTTCTCGTTCTATTTAAAGCAACTGCAAGCTTCTCAATATCAACCTTTTTCAAGAGTCTCACCGTCTTCATAGTCCGCAGAGTATCTTCTCCAGAGATCATTCTCCCCATATTTACGGGGAGTTCCATCTCCCATATCCGGCGGTTGCGGTGGGCGACGGCGGAGGAGGCGGACGGCTTGGGTGAAGAAAAGGAGACGCGGAGAGCCGGTTAAAACGTTCGGCGATCCCCGAGTCAGCAGCCCTTGATCCGAACCGGATTCCATGTGACTCATGAGCCACATTGATCAATTTAAACGGGTCGGATTCGTGTCGAGTTGCGCTGACCCAATGGATTGGTTTGAGATCGATAGGAATGGTATTCCAAGTCGTCTCAATCCTCAATTTTGTCGGACTCGGGCGTACAGGAGACCAAGTATCCGCCACGTCTCTTCGTTACCCGACCCACGTGGCACACCGTCCCCACCACGTGCCCTCCTGATTCTTCCCGACGATTATGCATGGCGATTCCCAGACTCGCTAAAGGCTGCCTCCTCCCCTCTCCGGAGACTTCCCCACCTCCCTATATTAGTCCCTCGGCCAGCGCTCTTCTCGCTCGCCTCAGAAGCCAGGTGTAGATGAGAGGGATGGAGTTTATGATGGGGATGGAGAACGATCCCCTGATCGCCACCATCCACCATCTGATGGACTTCCCGGAGGAGGTGGAGAAGGTGGTGAGCACCCCCGCCCGCGCCTACGTCCGTGACCGCAAGGCCATGGCCTCCACCCCGGCGGACGTCAAGGAGGTGCCCGGCGCGCTGGTGTTCGAAATCGACATGCCCGGGGCCAAGACCGGAGAGATCAAGGTGCAGGTGGAGGACGACCACACCCTGGTCGTCAGCGGGGAGCGGCGCCGGGCGGAGGACAAGGAAGGCAAGTACCAGCGCATGGAGCGGCGCATGGGGAAGTTCATGCGCAAGTTCCCGCTGCCGGAGGACGCCAACCTCGAAGCCATCACAGCGTGCTTCCAGGAGGGGGTGCTCACCGTCAGGGTGGAGAAGAAGCCGCCGCCGGAGCCGAAGAAGGCCAAGACCATCGAGGTCAAGGTTGGGGGCTCATCCGAAGGCTAGGACGAGATGCATGGGGTGTAGTATCCGACATGCGTCGAGGTGTGGTCAGTATAGAATATACGTGTTGGTGTGCTGGTGTTTTGTATTAGGTAGGTGTTACGTAGTTATCAAATAAACAAAATGTGAAGTCTTCTACGTAAATATACGTGCCATATCCTCTGGATATGTCCACTGGAACAAAGCCAGCGGGGTTTGTTGGTTTTCCAAAATATTATTTTATGTGTAGTTGGACGAATATCAAAAGGCCATGTACGAAGGGCTTAGAAAATTGTAGACGAAGTATATATATATATATATATATATATATATATATATATATATACATATATGAATTGACAAGTAGCAATGCGAATGATATTAGGCTCGAGAAGCACACGTTCAGATGAGATGGCCGTATGATGATCGATAGTGTGCACATTAATGAAGGTGAATTGTTCTATGATGCTATGTTGCTGATCACATCACAAGAGATCCGATGTGATTAAATTGTGAATTCCTCACACTAACACAGGTGCATGAGGAGAGAGAGACTGGCAGATTGAAACAAAGTACAATGCTCAAAACACAGTTCAATCGCAGTTCTTCACTTCCTCGAAAGCTCTTACCATGCTTGAAGAGCATACATAACTTCTCTCAACCTTCCAACCATGTCAAGGTTCCCACTATTAAAATTTTGCTAGGGAGTTCGCCAGGGCACGGTGCGAGATATGTAATCTTCTTCCTGCAACAGAAACACCTGGTAATTTGATCACGAAGCAACAGCTATGTCAAAACGTTGACATACTAGAGCAGACGATATTACCTCTGGATGTCTATATCAGTGACATAAATGAACCCAGCAACGTTGCTGCAATGAGTTTCAACATACTTGTGTAAGTAAGCACATGTATTGCGACAGATCACAAAGATATATTAGACGATAAAAAGAAAATAAAATCTTAACCAGCAAATCAAATTGGTTTAACAGCTCTAAGCCGTAAACCAGAAACTGGAGGCCAGACTCTGTTGAGACACAACCAGCTGAAACAGGATAATCGCAATTTGGCAGCTGTGGAATTTATGGACCACTGGCAAACCATTTCTCATGACAATTAGCTGTGGATGTTAGGAAGAAGAGAGATTTTTTTAGCAACATCCAAAATCATTAAAAAGAATTACCTGGATATAATTTGATCAGGTTCCTTAGCATATGAAACAGCTAAAACAAGATGTAGCAAATCACGGTTTATGTTAACTGCAACTAAGCGAGTTGGGTCAGCTACAGGCTCTGCACCTATAGGCAGAGCAGAACGAGGAGCCTGTGGGCCACCACCGATACGATAAACTGAAATGTCAGTGAAGTTGACAATATTTGAGTGTGCAGATAAATCATTTGCAAGCCCGTAAAAGTATTCCTGCGAAGAAATCAGTTTACGTGTCAAATATGAATCAAGTAATATCTGCCTACATCATATTTAACAATCTGATCACAAGATAGATATGCTCAAACCAAACCTAATAGACCAGTGACACAAGCTAGTCCAGGATAGAAGCCATTTCAACCTAATCACCATAATAAACAGAACTATGAACCAAGAAACTGATAAAGACAAACATCGAAACGAACCAACCACAGTCCTTAGGTCGAGTTCTAGCATTTAAGATACATTTCCTGACCCCGTTACCAAACAATACAACTTCCAGCGTGCATATGTAAGCTCTAGCAAATAAGAAAGATCTATGGGTAGTATTTTTGTGACATTTGACAGATGCACGACCAAGATAAATACTGTAATAGACAGTTGGATTTCATAAAGAATTAAAACATGGTACAAGAATTACAGAAAGTTGTCTAAATCAAATTAATGGATGATATTTTGCACTTGCCCTGATTCTCAAGCTCCTTGTCTTTTGACGGACTCTTTGATTCCTCAGTACTACCCCTCCTGATTTATGAAGTTTCACGACATCTACATTAGGCTTACTCTTCAAAACATCCTTGAGCATGCTGCACAGTTTCTCCTAAAAGTCACAACAGGAAAACAAATGAAGCACCTAGACAAAAATGCTCTACCACAAGAAAAGGACATCTCTTCAAGTAAAGAAGAGCATCACATATATAATAAATGCATTACAGATTTGAAGTTAATGCAACTCTTAAATGTGAACCATCATGGAAAAATTATAAAGCATAATATAACAGTTTTACAACTGTCAAGCTAGTGGTTAAAACAAAATGATACGTTAGCCAGCCATCCAATATCTCCATCAACAGTTTCATGGAAGCTGCCTTCGTTCTACAACCAGTATCCTATCCAACTTGCATAAAACTTGAACATAATAAGTGAACAAGATTAGACATCAAACATTTAAGAGACATGGCAAATAGTCATGTTTTATCAGAAACAGCCGAGATTAGCATTCAGAACACATTTATTAAGCAGAAAACTAAATCAATACAAACAGTAATACAGAATGGACAACTCAGCCATAGAGCAAGATATATGTCTGTTTTATGTTTACCTAGTTCCACATATAATGATGCATGGAGTACACGTGCAATATATCAGATAATTACCTGCCCCAAGACTAGAACCACATCACACTTGAAAGTGTCAATTGCATGAAGAAGCAACTGCATGCCAAACAGAGAAATTTGAATACAGTTTCAGACGACAGTTTAGCAGAAAACTAGAAAATTATTATACAAATGAGATAACTTATAAAATGACCCCAAAAACTACCTCGTAACCAAGACCTTCCACCCATCCCATGGTGTTAATCACCATGCCTGCAGCTCTAGCTTCAGCATTTCCAGAGAATTGTCTCTCCAGAGTTGCAGCCAGCTCCTTCACAAGTACTTTGTAGAGATCCCCATTTGCACTATTGAACAAAATAACCAAGAAATGCTTACATTATAAAGTAACTTAATTTAACTCGTAAGACTGATCTATCATGAGCTACTAATCATGATATAATAGAATGGAAATGAAATATTTACCTCGGAGTTGTATGCCCATAAAAGTACACAATAGGCATTTCTAAAGGAATTCCTTCCATGACATCTATAGGCATCTCAACTGGAGTAGCAGCAATGCACCCAGGAATGGTTATGGACCCCTGACCAATATCCAGATCCACATAGGTAGGTTTCCAACCCAGTTTACAAGCCCAGCTCAGAAGCATCTTGCACAAGCTACTCTTCCCTGAATCAGTGGGTCCTACAACAATCACCCTAGGACCCTGAAATACTAAGACAGACAATTCTTCAGATGCACGGTAAAAATATATATAGAGAATGACTAATAAAAAGTTACTTAAGGCACCACGTTGACATGGATGACAATATAAAAATTGAATGATTTCTACCGCAGATTAATAGCTTATGAAGAGATAACGCTAGAGCTTTTACATCTATTCTTGTGACAGGGTCGGTGTTGCTAACCCAACTTAACCCACTATTTCTTTCCACTATTGGTGCTTCAGAACTGAGCAATATGTTTCATTGACTAACAAAAGGAATCCAACCATACTATTAGAACCACCCCATCCAATACTAGAAACAGAGAGCAGCAAGGATCAGATGAAATCTCAACTTCATCCACATCTTATAGAACCTCATAGTAAGCCATTTACCAAACCTAAAAGAGATATAAACTATCCTGTCTTTTGAAATCTTAAAACAGAATTCTCACCTTTAAATACTTTGTTTCAGGTTAAATATTTTGTCATTTTTGGCAGTCAACAGCTTATCGTAAATGATCTCATATTGGCTGATCACTTAAATCATTAACGACATATGTATCCAAACACAAGTAAAATGACAAGAAATATAAATTAATAAAAAAACTTGCTTAGTTTTCCTGAAACAATACATCCTTTTAAGCCACATTATTATCTAATTTCTTAGCATTCTATACCAAATATGAAGCGAAACGGTGTTCCTCTTTAAAAAAAAAAAAAGCAAACCGAGGGAGGACCGTAATTTCCTTATGATATGTCTTCTCAAATACAGTAGCTCTAAATCAAACACACGAGAAAACTAGAAGCTTTTTCACAAATTTAT